>NC_090261.1:18322351-18327351 GCF_037325665.1 Littorina saxatilis
TAACGTGAAAATATGGTCCACTGTCGTATACCCTTTTCTGAACCCAGCTTGGGACTCAGACATGACATTGTTCATTTCAGCCCACTTAGTCAATCTATTGTTAATGATGGCAGTATACAGTGCACGAACACACACACACCACATTTATACTCACACAATCAAACGCGCGTGCGCGCGAATGCGAATACACACGCACGCACACACACACACACACACACACACACACACACATACACACACACACACAGACACACACACACACACACACACATGCATTTATTTATTAAGGAGATTTCTATAGCGCATAACTAAAAGCACTATGCACACGTGCACACACACAAACACACATACACACACACATGTATACACACACACCCACACATGCACACGCGCGCCCTCACTCACACACATTAGCATACACGCACACACACACACGTGCACACACACACACACACACTCACACACACACAAACACACACGCACACAAACACTCTCACACACACACACGCACAACCTTATACACACTCACACACACACACCACACACATACAAAAAACACACACACACACACATACACACACACACACACACCCACACACACACACACACGCAAATACACACATGTATTTATGTGTGTTTGCGCGCGTAGGTGTGTGTGTGTGTGTGTGTGTGTGTGTGTGTGTGTGTGTGTAAGACAGAGAAAGAGAGAGAGAGAGAGAGAGAGAGAGAGAGAGAGAGAGAGAGAGAGAGAGAGAGAGAGAGAGAGAGAGAGTCAACCGGAAAGCTCAGTACAGTGCAATAGTTTCTGGCGTGCCACTTCTCAGGTACGTTACAGAATGCTCCCCGCAAACCCCCGTTTCCTAGACCATTCTCGGCGAGCGGTTGCCATTGTTACGCTTCAGTGACCCCGGACAATGGTACTCGTACCGATCGCTTGCTAACGCTCGCGAGCGCCACAACAAAACTATGCGTTGCTTAGAAAACGTTCGCAAACGTTCTGTGGCGTTCTGCCTATGCAACGCACCCCTGTTGTTTGCTTTACAGATTTATCCTGAACTACCAAGACCACCTGACCAAGTTCTGTGTTCTGAGAGCCATTCGATCCAAGCGAGCCTGTGTCATTGCATCTTGGTTGACATATTCACGACTTTCGGTGCTCCACGAATACTTCAGTCCGACAATGGGAGAGAATTCGTCGCTTGCATAATCGAGGAATTGAAGGTGATGTGGCCTGATTTACTCATAGTACACGGGAAACCCAGACATCCCCAGTCTCAAGGCAGAGAATGGTGACGTCATCGCTAAATGATAAGCAAACTACAGAATGGGCAACCGGTTTGAAATTCGTTCAACTTCAAAAGAACACTGCAATCAATCGAGTGTTGGGCACATCACCTTACAGGGCACTATTTGGTCAAGATCCAATCGTTGGTCTGCACACAGACTTTTTACGAGACATTCTCGATGCGATGAAGCCAGAATCTGAAGAAGATCTCCTACGGTTGTGCAATTCTGCAGACTCGGATCGTGCCGATGTTGAAGGCCTCCATGGCGATGGTGTGGAAGGCCTCCCTGACGATGGTGTGGAAGGCCTCCATGACGATGGTGTGGAAGGCCTCCATGGCGATGGTGTGGAAGGCCTCCCTGACGATGGTGTGGAAGGCCTCCATGGCGATGGTGTGGAAGGCCTCCATGGCGATGGTGTGGAAGGCCTCCATGACGATGGTGTGGAAGGCCTCCCTGACGATGGTGTGGAAGGCCTCCATGGCGATGGTGTGGAAGGCCTCCATGACGATGGTGTGGAAGGCCTCCATGGCGATGGTGTGGAAGTCCTCCATGACGATCACCCTGTCACTGCATTTTCAATACTGTCGGCATTAGCACTGGGCGGGGATAGTTGTGGTGCCAGCGCGGACACTCTCTTTGGCGATGGTGTGGAAGTTCTCCCGAACACTCTCTTAGGTGGTGGAAATAACGTGGATAGTATCCATGACGATCACCCTGCCACTGCATTATCCGTACTGTCGGCATTAGCACGTGTCGGTGAGAATGTTACTGACGATCTGTGCAGGGTGTGTGGAGTCATTTTGGATACCCCGCCTGTCATGTGTGATTCTTGTCGTTGTTTAGTTCATAGTTCGTGTACAGGAGCAGGATCGAGCGAAGAGACAAATCAGTGTTTACTGTGCCGGCGGACATCGCAACATCAGACTGTTCGTACCCAAGTTAGAAGAAATCAAAAACGGGCAGCAGAACACATGCTTGAATCGGCAAGGAAAAAGTTAAGAGTTGCAGATGTGAATGATTGCGTGCGCGTACCTATACCGATGTATGACAGAGCCAAAGGTGATCAAAGAAACCTACTCGGAGTCATCACTGAAGTGGACCGTGACAGAAGAATGTACACCATTGCGACAAGACACGGACGACTCGCCTCGAAATTCAGTCGAAACCAGTTCGAAATCAACGAGAGCAGGTTATTCACCCAAGATGACATTCCAGAAGAAAACCGGAACAAGACGAAATCAGTGGCTCCGCTTGATTGGAATCCGGGCGATCGCCCGGGTGCGCCCGGGTGAAGTATTCTCAATCAAGTACAATCGGGTCATCAACCGGCTTAAGCCGGCGGGCTAGCCCGCCTCGCCCGACCAAAACACATCGGCTGATGCGAGATCAAAATGGCCTCCACGGGTGGAAAGTAAGTGAATCTTTTACTTCTGAAGAGAAAGTTGTACCTTCAGGCCGTGTTCACGCTTCTGTGCTTAATTATTGGGTTGAATCTAAGTACTCGTGATTGTTTAAAGTGTGTTTTGGGGCTTAGATAGGATTCATTGAAGTAATTTCAAGTGAAGTTGAATGTGAATCGATGACGATTCCATGCAGATGACTTGTCAAATGACAAGATCACAAGATTCGAGGCTTTTGACCAGTCAGCCAGTCCCTTCAATTGGTCAATATCTTGCAAACCATTTCAACCGGAGATCAAACATAATTATGTGTGACTTCCAATATATATGTGTGACTTCCAAGCATTCACACTCCATATTGTAGGCGTACTCCGCATCACTATCATCACTAAAGAACAACTCGTCCAACAGCAACAAATTGGCAGCCATGTTTATGGCCCGATTGCGCTTGATTGGTACTTTAGATCAAATCTCCCGCGTCACGTGGCGGGCGATCGCCTGGTCGCCCGCTTTGAATCCCAATCAAGCGGAGCCAGAGAGACCGCCATCGCAACCAGCCGTGGACACGGCCAAGGCTACGCTAAATGTAACCCAAAATAACTGACAAAACCTCAATGTAAAGCTTTTACAAACATGACCCCATTGTGACCCCAAAATGTGACTGGGGTCAACCAAACTACAGTCACGTCAATAGATTATCAATCCCTTCAAGTGTTCAAAGTTTCAAAGCTCTAGCTTCAAAATCGCATGAGATAACATCAATGTTAAGTTATAATGAATCGAACATGACCCCCCCCCCCCCCTGTGACCCCAAAACATGCAGTCCCGATCTCAACCCGATTGAGAACCTCTGGGATGAGTCGGATCGCAAAGTGAGGAGCAACCACCCCCCTCCCAGGGATGTCCAGCACCTCTACCAGATGCTGCAGGCTGAGTGGCAGGCGCTTCCACAGATGATCTTCACCACCCTGGTCAACTCTATGAGGACTCGCTGCGTCGAGTGCCAGAACAGCCAGGACGGTTACGCGCATTACTTAACTTTTGGGAGCATCTGAATGCCATGTCTTGTGATTTCAACGACTTTGTGAAATCAAATTTCGATACGTACACACTTTGATAAAATGTACAGACCAAACGATTGCTCGAAATTGAAGGACATGTTGTATCATTATCACTAAAGCATTGAATTAAACGTTTGCCAAATACCAACGCATTGGCTTTCTTATTTGGAAAGTTATGAATTTGTGTGCAAGTGATCCTTAACTTTTTGTGAGTAGCTTAGTTTTCAAACGAAAAGAAAGCCGACCAGACAAAAGCCAAGTTTTATCAGGAGACAGGCTTTCCAAACTGTCTGCGGCAAATGGTGCAAAACTGACCCACGGCGAAGCATCACAAAGCTTGACCCATGCGCAGAGACACAGGATGACGGGGAATCCTTTCCACTATCTACGTGTTAAAAATAGAGCCGCTCTTAGCTACTGCAGGCACTATTTGACCTCATGCGTGCGGCACAAGATTTTACCTGAGGTGCGTTGCATAGAGCAAACGATCTGTTCGCGCAGAGACAAAAAGTTTTCATGTTGTAGGAAACGCTATGTTCGCGGCGAACTGTTCGCGGCGAACTCAATTCTACCCTCTCTAACTATTTTCAAGTAAATGGACCCATCTCTTCGCTGACAGCCGAGTCAATGCATGCATATTGGGGGCGATCATGCGAACAGTCGCTTTGTACTTGGAACAGCTCTCCCTACCCGCACTGACCAAAGTAGACGAGTCCAATCGCTAACAGCTCAGTCCATGAGTACATTTTAGGGGTGACGGTATGCAGTGGCCCTCAAGATATCTGTGTGTGTGTGTGTGTGTGTTTGAGTTTCGTACCCCACGTGGAGAAGCAGGGCCTTTCCTTTTCTTTATTTTGGTGGTCAGATTTGACAGTTTGATTTCTTGTCGAGTCCGTGGAAAAGCGTTGTGGTCTTCATTTCATTCAATAAAGGTGAATGTTTAGGAGTAAAAAGCCCGTGTGCGCGGGCTCTCTCTCTCTCTCTCTCTCTCTCTCTCTCTCTCTCTCTCTCTCTCTCTGTTCGTCTGTCTGTCTTTCCCTCCCTTTCTTTTTCTTTCTCGATCTCTCTACCTGTCTCTTTCTCTCTCTCTCTCTCTCTCTCTCTCTCTCCGTGTCTCTGTCTTTCTCTTTCTCTCTCTGTTCGTCTGTCTGTCTTTCCCACCCTTTCTTTTTCTTTCTCGATCTCTCTACCTGTCTCTCTCTCTCTCTCTCTCTCTCTCTCTCTCTCTCTCTCTCTCTCCGTGTCTCTGTCT
>NC_090261.1:18332351-18349851 GCF_037325665.1 Littorina saxatilis
AGGAAAGGCCCTGCTTCTCCACGTGGGGTACGAAACTCAAACACACACACACACACACACACAGATATCTTGAGGGCCACTGCATACCGTCACCCCTAAAATGTACTCATGGACTGAGCTGTTAGCGATTGGACTCGTCTACTTTGGTCAGTGCGGGTAGGGAGAGCTGTTCCAAGTACAAAGCGACTGTTCGCATGATCGCCCCCAATATGCATGCATTGACTCGGCTGTCAGCGAAGAGATGGGTCCATTTACTTGAAAATAGTTAGAGAGGGTAGAATTGAGTTCGCCGCGAACAGTTCGCCGCGAACATAGCGTTTCCTACAACATGAAAACTTTTTGTCTCTGCGCGAACAGATCGTTTGCTCTATGCAACGCACCTCAGGTAAAATCTTGTGCCGCACGCATGAGGTCAAATAGTGCCTGCAGTAGCTAAGAGCGGCTCTATTTTTAACACGTAGATAGTGGAAAGGATTCCCCGTCATCCTGTGTCTCTGCGCATGCGTCAAGCTTTGTGATGCTTCGCCGTGGGTCAGTTTTGCACCATTTGCCGCAGACAGTTTGGAAAGCCTGTCTCCTGATAAAACTTGGCTTTTGTCTGGTCGGCTTTCTTTTCGTTTGAAAACTAAGCTACTCACAAAAAGTTAAGGATCACTTGCACACAAATTCATAACTTTCCAAATAAGAAAGCCAATGCGTTGGTATTTGGCAAACGTTTAATTCAATGCTTTAGTGATAATGATACAACATGTCCTTCAATTTCGAGCAATCGTTTGGTCTGTACATCTTATCAAAGTGTGTACGTATCGAAATTTAATTTCACAAAGTCGTTGAAATCACAAGACATGGCATTCAGATGCTCCCAAAAGTTAAGTAATGCGCGTAACCGTCCTGGCTGTTCTGGCACTCGACGCAGCGAGTCCTCATAGAGTTGACCAGGGTGGTGAAGATCATCTGTGGAAGCGCCTGCCACTCAGCCTGCAGCATCTGGTAGAGGTGCTGGACATCCCTGGGAGGGGGGTGGTTGCTCCTCACTTTGCGATCCAACTCATCCCAGAGGTTCTCAATCGGGTTGAGATCGGGACTGCATGTTTTGGGGTCACAGGGGGGGGGGGGGGGGTCATGTTCGATTCATTATAACTTAACATTGATGTTATCTCATGCGATTTTGAAGCTAGAGCTTTGAAACTTTGAACACTTGAAGGGATTGATAATCTATTGACGTGACTGTAGTTTGGTTGACCCCAGTCACATTTTGGGGTCACAATGGGGTCATGTTTGTAAAAGCTTTACATTGAGGTTTTGTCAGTTATTTTGGGAGCAAAAGCCTCTAAATTTCACTAAATTGTAGGTGTTGGTAATCAGCAGGCATGACCAAAATTTGGCTTGTTTTCATCAAATTTTAGAATCCCAACAGGAAAATGTTTGCTGGAAAAGATGTTGACCACTGAAAATGTCCACTGAGCTATCAAGGGTATAAGTCTTGACCTCATTAAGCTATGATGTCATTGTTTGATTTGGTCAGTCTTGGCTACTCTTGGTGATGACATAATGTTATGATGTCATAGTGTCAGAAAGGAGGTCACTCAAGTGTCTGAGTGTACATATTTTATCTGGGCTAGCCAACACCCAATATGGGAAAGAAAATAAGTAATTATCATCATTCTTGTTCAAAAACAAAAAAGATTTTTTCCCGAAAATAATTTGGTGGATGTTGAATGTCAGGCTAGTGCTAGTAGTGGGAAGGAGGTTGGTTTGAATATGTGAAATAGTTTTAGAGTTGACTGGATTGATACAGGTCACATAATATATACACTACTCACAAAAAGTTAAGGATCACTATGAGAAAACAGGTGCTCAATAAAATTAGTTCGCTACTGTTATTTATTTCTCAGTCAAACCAAATTGTTATGAATTCTTGTTCAGCTGTAAGTGGGCGATGTTGTGTTAGTGGGAAAATTGCACGGGATTTTCTACTACTGAGCTTGGTAGCAAAAGAAAAAGCGGAAACTTGCGAAAAAGGATCTTGTTTTGGACCGTTCAACCCGAACACATTGCACAAGCCACATGGAAAAACCATTATGCACGTGCAAGCACTGCTGTTTATGTGTGAGATGCTGTCACTTGCTTGGCTTTTTGAGAAGACATACCACCAGTATTAGGCATTATCTGACAATGCCTCCACGACGAAAATTGAACGAGTTTGAGAGGGGACGAGCTGTTGCATGGTTCCAAGATGGTGTCCCCAAGCAAGAAGTGGCCAGGCGATTTCACGTGTCCATCTCGGTCATTGTCAGACTGATTCAACGTTTCACAGCCACTGGGAGGGTCCGGGAAAGACGCAGACCTGGGCGACCAAAGAAGAAAACTCCACGTGAAGATCGTCTCATTGAACGACTAGCCTTGCAAACAAGAACAGCCTCTTCCAGCATTATTCGAAGGCAGCTGAGGGTGGCTACTAACACCAACATCAGCAGACCATACGGAATCGCCTTCATGGGTTTAACCTCCGTTCTCCTCGCCCAGCTGTACGGCCACGCTTAACTCCAGCCCATAGGGCAGCACGCCGCGCCTTCTGAAGACATCACGTGAGGTGGACACGTCAGCAATGGTCCCAGGTCCTGTTCAGTGATGAATCACGCTTCACCCTGAACCACAACGACGACCGACTGAGGGTCTGGAGGCGCCAAGGGGAACGCTACATTGGCGCCACTGTCCAAGAAAAGGGGGCCTTTGGTGGAGGTTCTGTAATGGTCTGGGGGGCCTTCAGCCTTCACCACAGAACACCCTTGTTTCATGTACTGGGTAACCTGACTGGCCTCCGATACCGGGATGAGATCCTTCGACCGCTGGCTGTGCCTACACTGCAGCAGATGGGACCGCAGGCTGTCTACCAGGATGACAACGCTCGCACCCACAGGGCAAGGGTGGTCAACGACGTCCTGCAGCAGTCTGGAGTCAACAGAATGGAGTGGCCAGCATGCAGTCCCGATCTCAACGCGATTGAGAACGTCTGGGATGAGTTGGATCGCAAAGTGAGGAGCAACCACCCTCCTCCCAGGGATGTCCACCCCCTCTACCAGATGCTGCAGGCTGAGTGGCAGGCGCTTCCACAGAGGATCTTCACCACCCTGGTCAACTCTATGATCGAGGACTCGCTGCGTCGAGTGCCAGAACAGCCAGGGCGGTTACACGCATTACTGAACTTTTGGGAGCATCTGAAATGCCATGTCTTGTGATTTCAACGACTTTGTGAAATTAAATTTCGATACGTACACACTTTGATAAAATGTACAGACCAAACGATTGCTCAGCATTGAAGGAAATGTTGTATCGTTATCACTAAAGCATTGAATTAAACGTTTGCCAAATACCAACGCATTGGCTTTCTTAATTGGAAAGTTATGAATGTGTGTGCAAGTGATCCTTAACTTTTTGTGAGTAGCTTAGATCAAGTTTGTGTCAATCAGTTGGTCAGTAGAAAGTTCTCTTGAACATTATAAGATGTTTGGTGGCTTGTTGACAGACCAGCTTTTTTGTTGGTCCAAGGGGACCATATCGTCTTTTGTTTCATCTTTATCGACCAAGGCCGAAGGCCGCGGTTGATAAATATGACACAAAAGGCGATATGCTCCCCGAGGACCAACAACAAAATGCTGGTCTGACAACAAGCCACCAAACATCGTTTTTGTCATCATTTTGGTTGTGCAACAAAATGCACAATAACCAACAGGGAGACGAATTTTTAGAATCCAACTCCGGCCACAAAGCATCCTCACAGTAGCACGAGATAACACGTCAAACTTGTATGTGACGTCAAACGTAGCTTGTTGACGCTTTTCTTCCAGTCTAAAAATGTACAGAGCTGCGATCATACCTGTGAGTTCAGTAAGTGTTGAGCATATTTCTTTTCTTTTAAGTGTTTATGACTTTTCGTTGTGGATTTTGCGATTACAGAAATAAGTTGCAAATTGACCATGAGTCGCCGCGGTAATTATCAACATTGATTGGGTCTTTGAGAGTGAATGCTTACAATCGTTGTCCTCGGAAACACAAATCCAAAGCCGCGATGGTTCCACACATCAAACAATCAGCCTGATTGGCTTTTACTTTGACAATCCACGTTTCACCTGAAAGCTCAAACCCATTCACCACCTCGAGTTATTGCATGGGAAACATGAGATTTATTTCCCAGGTGTTTGTGAATGAAAACTCGTGAAAATGATGACAATATTTTATGAATGTGGAACAGCTTTTATTTCCAAAAAAAATCTTGTTGCAGGTAGAGCAAGAAAAAGGCTTCTTTCCCTCGTGCCCATTGATATGCTATTCAAAGGAGTACTTGGCCATGAACTCCTTGTCACAATACGGGCATGTGTAGGGGAAGGGCTCCTAATATGGACCGGCTCCTAATATGGACCACCTTCTGTTCTGACAAACTAACGGCGCTAGAGCGCCCAAAAAAGTTTTATTCGCTGTATTCACCCTCTCTGGATAACTTGCACATGTCAAAACAGTTGCAGAAACAGAAATCTCAAAACCGTTAGGCTTTTTCTCTTTTATTCACTTTTGGCAGCGTTCACTCTAAATTTGCCGCCTAAAACGGACTCGTTTCTGTCCACAGCCAAAGCTTTCATCACACAAACATTGCTATATATATGAGAGCTAAAACCGTATTTGTTACATTTTGGCAGTGTTGACCCCGAGTTTGTCCTGCAAACAAAAAATGATAGCAAAATCTCAAAGTATGTGCGAGTCCCCTAATATGGACCACCTTCAACAAATCGAAGAACATAAAAGCTAAAGGCATTTTTATTCATTCATTAACTAGCCCTCAAGATTTAAAAAAAAAGGCAACAAAAAGTCTTCTTTTCGTAGAAGCTGATAATTTCACTTATTTTCACTCTGTTTGTGATAAGCTTCTTTAGTTTCCTGGTGTGCTTCAAATAATGCTCTCATCAACCCGAAACAGATAACTCTAGAGCATATTTTAATTAGGCTGACTTGTACACTAAGTTGTATCATGTTATTTTAAAATATAGGGGGCTTTTTACAGTGATTCGTGAAGGCCGCTTCACTGGTCCATATTAGGCGCCCAGGCTCCTAATATGGACCCTTTGTGATTTTTTCTGTATTTAATTTTTGCAGAATGTCTATCACAGCTATTTCACTCTAATTAGGCCTAACGGTTAACCTAAGAGAGAAGGACTACCAAACACAAAATGAAACTTCTTCGCAAGAAAACAAGCTAGTTATCAGCATGAAACAAAATAGTCACCTGGCTGGCTATAGTGGAAAGGTTACTTTTGGTGGTCACATTAGATATTATGTTTTTTGGAAAGTTCGTTTTATTTGCAGCCACAGTTCGGTAAACGACAAATGGCTAAACCCAACCACCTAAGAATGAGAAGCGTTTTTGTAACATGACCCATATTCTGCACAAATGCAGCCATGACGCAGGGGGTAGGTTACAAAAAACCGTCATGTACCGCTTGACTGCATGCGGATATAAGCAAATTATACCTTAAACGAAAGCTAAAGATTTTTGCCATCAGACAGCAAGTAAAATGCCTAATTCGTATACACAGGTTTATTTTTAACAACATCTGTATAACATGCGGACGACAAAACAGGAAATGCCATTTTCTCAATCGATATGTATAGCTAACTGAACGCCTGGTTGAAACCGCAATCAAAAACATCTTGAAAATTGTTTATTCTCACAGCTAGAATTATTTTACATCAACAATTGTTAATTTACCGAGGAAAACAACAGTCACATAAGATACATAATGGATGATTTTGAATCAACTCCGAAAACCGAACCGGGTCGAAGCAAAAAAGAGTTTACACATACACAGGCTTAAAAAAGGATAATTTGGTTCAATCTGTTAGATTTTTACCCATAACGTTAAAGATCAGCTTAATATAAAAGGAAAGTGATCATTGTAAAAGGATTTTGCTATCGCAAAATAATTCAACTTCCGGTTTTACCACATGGCGTCCAAAGTATTATCAATTTATTACATAGCGTGCATTTGTCAGAAATTATACTAAATGATAGAAGCGATCTTAAAGTGAAAGTAACGTTTAATATAGACTAGGATAAATTCTCGAAAAGAGGCCTAAATAAAAAGAGGTAGGCATTTGTGGATAATTAATGTCAACAGGTTGATTCTTATGGATTTGGGTGTGCTGAATTCATTTCTGCCTGTTGCCAAAGTCAAAAATGCCTATATTCGTTACTATTCAACGGTTTCCAAGATGGCCGCCATGATATCAAGAGACTACTAATTCTCAAACAAATGCTTATATCTTTGGTGTTTTTAGAGATACAGTGTTAATTTTTGGCTAGTTGGTAGATGACCGATAGGCAATGGTTGCCTTGTCAGAGTATTTGACCTTGACCTTAAGTCAAGGTCACATGAGACTTGACAATATTGACTTGTACTGTTTTGTCATGTGTGCATTTTAAGTTGTCTTTTGGCAGTAAACTACTGCGAACTAATCACTAAAAATAAGTGATATTACCCAGTAGGTATTCAGCATTAAAATGAATATACATTGATCATCATTCTGACAAGGTCAAGGTCATTTTGACCCCATATTTCAGATGTGTTTAAACTTGGACGCCATCAAGATTTGCAGTGGCTCATCTGTTGTACACACTGGACATCTGATTCAACAATTACATTTCAGCAGGGGTTCAGATCAATGGTGCACAATCAACTAGGTCAAAGGTCAAGGTCAAGGTCAAAGGTCACTATTTGGACCATTTATTCTCAAAAACGGGGCCTAAAATAGAGATAGGCCATTTGTGAGTAATTATGGTGTGCTCTTCCCATTTCTGCTGTATGACAAAGTGTATATTTGCTAGTTTGTCCTGTATCATTAAATATTCAAAATGGCCGCCACAAGCCTGAAAACTCACCCACACACAAAAACTGACAATTCTTTTAACATAACCACTCTATTTATTATCAACTTTTGTTTCAACATACGTTTGTATCAATAACGTTGCATAATCAGTACAAATTTCAACAACATTTAAGATGTTATGGTATTTCTGTGGCAATTATAACACAATATACACAAATCTGAAGCATGACAAACGTTAATGTTCCATAATACTCTGTCACGAGAAAAAAACTTCCGAAACATGTTGAGAACAAGCTCAGCAACAGGTAAACTTATCAGCTATGTACAGGCATTCAGCAAACAATGTCAAATGTTCACATTTCATATGGTAAGGTCAATGAACATCACACACGTCCAAAGGGTCACGGTCAGTTCACCACTCGTTAAGACACTCCTCGTGCATTTCCCGGCATTTGCACGCTGCTGTGCATGGTAGCTTCGCCTTTCTGCATCTGCACCTTCCACTGCTGCACTGCTTCTGGCAGGTGCAGAAGATGATGTCTAGGCACGCGTCTGGAACAGACGGAAGGGTTTTCAGGACGGGGAGGAAGACGCCATCCTTCAGTTGCCAGCCCATGCTTTCAATCGGCGGCAGGTTCGGCTTCTTCTCATGAGCTTGTTGCCAGACTGAGGCCTGATAATGAGCTCTCTTGATGTGGAAGCTCAGAGCATCACTGGATGGGGGCAGATTTTCTGGGGCGGTGGCTTTCCGGAACATGATGGTTCTGGCACCATCTGCAGTCTCACAGTTTGAGATGTACAGCTTGCAAACGAACTGCTCTGCTTCTTTTGACGTGTCGTCTGTCAGCTGCCCTTTCCCCAAATTTGCCAGCAGCTGGTGATGTTGCTGAAACACTTTTCACCCAGATACCTTGCCTTGGCCAGACAGGAAAGATGTGGAATCCGAGCCAGTGATGGCGTGGAATCCTATCAAGTTCTGGAGCTTTGCCTTCTCCATGTCAGGTCTCTTGGCAATATTGTGAACTGGGATGTACTGTCTACGCTTTGCTGTGCCAGTTTTCATCCACACTTTCTTGCACTTCATTTTGTCAAAATGTGCAAGAATCAATACAGCTACATCTGTGTCTTTTGAAGAAACAACCAGGCTGGTTGCATCGCTGTTCACACAATGCAGAACAACACGTGTATCACCCTCTTCGTGACTGGCCTCTAGCGGAGTCGTGTCCACTCAACTTGAGTTGGATCACTGAAACCACCGGAAACCACAACAGTTTTGTCATCTGGTGCCTGCAGGATGAGTTGCCGAGACAGAAATTTGGCCAGATCAGCTTTGTTCTCAGGGTGAGACATGAAGTTGTCCCGTTTGGCTGGCAGGGGTGTGTCCTTAGACTCTATCAGTTTCCTGATGGGCTGAGCTCCTTTGCTCCGCTTCTTTCTTGTTCCACCTTTGATTGACAGCTGATCATACCGATCAAAGACGATGTCGGTGCGTTTAAAGGCATGTCCTTGGGCAAGGAGAGACTTGACGAATGTGTCAGCAAGATCACCAAATGTAGCTGCACCTTGTGGCTTTCCAAGTGCACAAACATGTGCTTGCCCATCAACGACAAGTGTTGCCTTGTCTCCAAGCTCATGTGCTTCAATGCCTGGAGGACAGTTTACACCACTTGTGAGGATTTTAAGCAAGCTTGCTTTTGATCCTGACCTTAAACTGCCATCAGTTTCAGCAAGTGAAGGGGGTACTGGCATCAGCTCATGCTTCATGATCACAGAAAGATCAACACTGCGCCCTGCTTCATAGGCCGTGATCAACCGCTGAAGAATCTTTCTGTCAGCTTTGACCGTCTTTTGTTTCCCACTCTTTGCATCCTTCTGCTTCACCTCGTACAGACTGGCAAATGTCAGAGGCTTGTTCTTCGGCAGAGCATCGCGGAATTTCACTTTCCTCTCTTCACAGGGCACAAGTCTCTCCCGAACAAATGTTTTCACCTGTTCTTGTCCTTTTTCACGTGCTGTCAACAGGTTTTCTTCGATGTTCTTGGTTGTAAGATCCTTCGATGCAATGTTCTGCAGATCTTCAGGCACATCCAGAGAAAAAACCTTGAAGCGTTTAAGGTTGTCAAACAACTTTTCTTCATCAGTTTTGTCTTGTCTTTTTCTGGCCTTGTTGCATTCGTTGTGAATGCTCTTCTCGTCAACCTCTGCTCCAAAGACTGCTCTTGTTTCTCCTGCAATGTGAGATCGGAGATTGAACGAGAGGGCCCAACGGTTCAGAGCAGACGGTGTCTTTGTGATGCCCACAATCCCTCCACATGACTTTCCAATCCCGTTCAGCCATTCTTGACTTTGATCTGGGTCCACCTGGTTGAACTTGCTCTGGCTCCTCTTCACAACAAAGTGCCCAGCTTCAAATTCCTTCTTCACTTCTTCGAGGAGCTGATTCATTTCACTGACGTAGACTGTGCCCCATCGAGCATAGTTGGTATGATCATATCTCATGAAGTAGGGGAGCATTGCCGTGAAAGCTTGAAGATGCAGATTCCAGTCGCCATCTCTACTGGCGCGTGTGAACTGGAGGAGAATTTCTACCATCTTCAGGTACTCCCACCAGAACTGGAAGTTTGGATTGGCCCGCGAAGCAGCAAACGAGTCCACAAGGTCTGTGAAGCGTTTGTTGGCAAGAAGATGTACAAGTGCTGCTGTGTCATCACGAACCATCTCGTCTTCAATCTCTTGTGCGAGCTCATCATCACTGCCGTGGACATACTGCAGCAACTGTGGTAGGAGTATTCTCCACAAGGCTTGCCAGGTCAACTTATGAGTTCGCATCCCTCTGACATAGGACTTGCCTGCCAGCACCTGTTCAGCTGTTTTCGGGCCAAGGACATTGCTCTCGACCCACAGATCCAGAAGACCAGAGCACTCCATGTGACGCCCGATGGCTTTGAGGAAGTTGAGGGACGTATGGAGACCACCGAGCCTCACTACCAGCAGATTCTGATATTCAGCTTTAGCCCATTTGAGTTCCATGATCTTGCAGTACAGCGCCTCGTCAACCGTCAGCACAACATACTGTTGCCCAAGTTGGTTAGCAACATGTTTGCATCTCAGGATTACAGTGTTCAGTGTGTCCAGTTCACGTGCAGGTGCCTGAATAATAGGCATAAAGCCGATGCTGGTTACTTCTGGGTTCTGTTCACTTGTTTCCTGGTTGAATCCAGTCCATGTCAACTCACAGTCCTTTGCGTTGGTCCGCTTGAGGATGAAAGCCATGTCCTTTGCACCTGCTGTGGTGGTAGCCTCACTATTGCTGGTTGGTTCAAACCACTCCAACTTCACGTCAGCATTACAGTTTGGCTGTCTCTGTCCCTCAGTGACCCCAGCTTCCCTGATTTCATTCATAGCTTCAGGCACTTTCAAGGACGCATTTTTTGAAGGTTGAATGGTTTTCATCCCCATATCAGCGTCCGGGCCTCTTTGCCAGGCAGCCACTTGCGTAGCATGGAAGGTTTCCTTGCCATCAAACCGAAAGTCTGCAATGTCTATATTGTCACACGTGAAGTGAGTGAATCTTCCAGGGACAAAGTTCGGTGGAACCACTGCTCCAGTCTTGTGGTCCATGGTCTGAAGTGTGTTTTCTGCCAAGGCAGTGTCAACCTGTTTCACAGCGTGGTAACTGGCTACATGACCAGCATTATGGAACAGGTTCAGCAAATCTCTGGAGCGAGTGGCCTGGTGTAGGGTGCTTGCTAGACCCAGGTGTTTAGGGGTTAGGTGTGTCCCATCAGTAACGTTGTACACCAGATCTTGAGCAATACTCAGAATCCTTGTCTGAGATTTCCATTCCTTGGTTATTCCTTCAGCTTCTGACTCTGGGTTATCCTCAGTCTCACCCAGCAGTAATTCCTGACCACCAAATATCAGCCGTAGAAACATGAAGACACTTTCAGGAACACAAGCAATGGCTTCGTCTTCACTGACAACGAAACCTTCGTATTTTGGGTGAGCCAAAATGTCAGACCGTAGTCTCAGCGCCACATGTACCAGTTCTAGGAAATCATTAGCTTGGTGTCTGTACATTTGAGAAGGCTCAGTGTCTCTCTTCAATAGTTTGGAAATTGGGACGTTTTCAAACTTCACAGGAACAAGCACCGTTTTTCTTTCAGGGAGAGTGATGTACTCATAACTGTTCTTGATTCTTTCCTGTAGTTTGATCTTGAAAGTTGTCCGCCTGCTGACATAAGAAGCAGGTATTTCAGTGCCTGCTATCCGAGCTAACTCGCAGTATCGCTCCCATACTTCTGACAAATCAAGTACTTCCGCCTTTTTGGCTGCTCCTTCGAGTTCAGAAGCCAACCACTCCATGGGAACGTCAGTCTCCTCTGCTTCTGTGTGTTTTTTTGCTCTCGAAGTGTTCCTTTGAAATGCCATGTAACACAAGTGGTGATACTTTCCTTCAGCTGCGATAAGGTCACTAACTCCAGCAAACCGAATGTGTGTCATCTGATCATATTTTGCTGCTTCCAAGATCTTTTCGCTCACTTGAAATGTTGTGACACTGAAAAGTCTATCATTGTTTGTTGTAGTTTGGCAGAACATACATTGGTCCCACCTCATAGACTTTGTTGAGCTTCTGAGCACTGGCGGCTTTACTGGCACATGATCATCATCATCACCATCATCATCACCATCATCATCATCATCATCATCATGGCTTAATTCTCTGGGCAGAGAAGTTGACGCCTGCAGTCTTGATATTTTTGTCTTGCTGGTGAAAGTAGCAAAACATGTCCTGTGCCATTGAACAAGCTGACGGTCTTCAGATGATAATACCTTCAACAGGTCGTCAATCAATGATCTATGCTTATTATCGTTTAGCTTTGTTCTGGCCGACGATGCTTCTTGGACTGAACAAACCCCTATGTCTGTACTTGCACTCAATCTTTCTTTGCTTTTTTCTTGGCAAAATACACACTCGTTTAGATCTAGCGATCTTTTCCTTTTGAGATTGTATGCTGGCTCCATGTCTGGGACATTTGTGCATATCACCTGAAAAATGTAGCCAGGTTTGACTTAGATCTCAATCATATTTTGTTATTTCTAAAATCATAAAATGTCCTCCAAATGCTCACAAATCTAAGGAATAACTATAATAGTAAACATCTATGAGAATATGAGCAGTGGTGACATTTACTGCTGATAGTTTACAACAGGAGCGCGAAAGATCTATTGTTCGTCTTTAGATCTAAACTAGCACTAACCTATGACTCAGTTGAATCTAAACTTTGCAAGCTGCTTGGATAAATTATAATTACTGAGCTAACATTTATTACTTTTACATCACAAAACAGCAACAACTTACCTTGATGGCATTATATCAGTCAGATTCCAAGCAGGTCAAGTGCGCGGCTTCCATCTTGGCTGATGATGTGGGAGAAGGGGAGTAACTCTCAACATAAACGAGATTAATGGGGATCAGTAGCTGACACAACTAAAGGTTTATGAAAATGTAGAGCCAAACCAGCTGTATGTACTGAAATGTTCAGTTATTATTGGAAACATGCAATGTAGTACCACTACTATTCCGTGCCAATGTTACGCCCCCTCTTTTTTCTTTCTTTTTTTTTTAACCTTTCTTGTGGTTTACCTGGCTCACTAGAACATCACTAGTAATCAAATATCAACCAGCAGAGATGATTAAAAAGCATAACTTATGTTTAGGTCAAAGGTCAAAGGCACTCTAATATTCCTATCGTATTTTCTGTGTGCATGAACTTTAGCAGTCACCAGTGACCTTGACCTTTGACCAAGGTCACCAAAAATACTTGAACAACTTTCTTGCATCAAGGTTTAATAAACTGCCAAAAATTGTAACTGTAGCTCAAAGGAGACAAGAGAAAAAAATATTTGTAAGAAAAACATGTTTTTTTCTTGTCGGTGTCGGCCATCTTGGAAACCGTTGAATAGTAACGAACATAGGCATTTTTGACTTTGGCAACAGGCAGAAATGGATTCAGCACACCCAAATCTATAAGAAACAACCTGTTGCCATTAATTACCCACAAATGCCCGAGGGTGTTAGATTTTCTGAAATCTGTCCTAGTCTAATAAAAGTATGCGCATTTATTTATTGATTGATATATGACTAAAATAATGGACATGTAATTTAAACGTACAAAACGACATTTTGTACACTACCTCTCTAAAAAAAAACGCCACTATGACCGACCGATATGTATGTGTAAATTAGGTCATTGTTAGTGATGAAAACGGGTTTTCTTTAAAAGATAACACGCAAACTGTGAAGTTCAAGCCCATAAATGATTTTAGTACGACTTCTTCAAAACAGGTCTGTTTTTCACTCCACCAGTTTCAGTTTTAATAAAATATATGTATAGCTCTCATTTTCAAAAAAACCTTATCTGCAATTCACTTAACCAAATACACAATGAACCCAGAAGGTATTAGAGTGAGACACTTTACAGTGAAATATGTTATGATTCCCCTTATTTCAAAATATATGCATTTTAATTGGCAGACACGATTCACGTCGTTGGTACGTGTCCTCTGGTGAGGCAACCGTTAGCATTTTTTGTCGTAAAAATTGACATTTTTAAACATAAATCATGGACAAAAAAATAATTCTACAAAAAGTGCAGGTTTTCTTGGTATAGTCAGTTAAAGCATCTTAAAATTCAAGAAATTGTGCAATTACGTGTATGTATTTGAAATGGCAGAAAATATTGAATGAAAGTGATTTTTGACTGATTGAAACCCTACCCCCACTAACAAAATGTGCCCTGAGATTAGGGGTGTTAGTTGAAGATGAATGAATAATGGCTATGGTTTTCCCCTAAAGTATTCAAAACCTAAACATATACATAGGCAAGATGTTCTACATTAACACAATTAACTTTTTAAACATATAATATGCTTAGTACACGATACTTCCGGTTTTTCTACCGGATGACTTATACATTTAGGGGGTAAACACCTTATCGTAGAAAAAGCTTTATTTTCAAAAAGTGCAAGTAATTATTAAAAATCATACATAATATTTATATATTGGAGTTAATTTTCCTTCGAAAGTCATTTGTTTCAAGTGGCAGACAATGTCAGTTGGAGAGTTACATGTACGTAAAGTGTATAAAACTCAGAACGAGGCCACGCCTAGCAGGCAGTATGGGTTCGAGCTCCGTCTTTGACTGCTGATTGACTGTGTTGGAGTGCCTGTTCGTCTGTCTTTGTCCTGTCTACTCATCAATCATGGATTGGTCGTTGTTTTGGTCGATCTTCTGTGCCACGCTTCCACTGGACTTTCGCATCGTTTGGACTCTTTTCCTGTCACACCTGGCAAGTAGCCTTGTTCACCAGCCGCCATTCGGCCATCAACTCGCTTCTCTGCACGTGGAGCCCGCCGTGACCGCCTCGTGCCACGCTCCATTCACCCACTGGCACAGGCACCCGCCTGACGATCTTTTGTTGTTGCCACCTTCACGCCTAACCTACACACGCGACCAGCTTCTGTCTCTGCCACCCGCTACGCTTGACCCGTCTGTTGCTGATGACATCAGAGGTGCTGGTATTGGTTACCACCTCCCCCACATTCGCACTCATCGAGCAGGCCGTCGTAAGCAAAGAGGGATCTCCGTGGTGTGTGGGTCTGTCAGAGGTTTGTCAGCCTGTGGAGAAAGGTCAGGTGTCAACTTTGATAACCTCATTCGTGTGCCTACCGTCGCTTGTTTCGACACTGTGCCATCAGCTGATCTATGCGTAACGTCATTCAACGCCCAGTCTGTAGGCCGCAAAGAAAAGCGGTCTGCTATCAATGAGTACATTCTCAGTAACGATGTTGACATTATGTGTGTTACGGAAACGTGGCTCCGCGAAGCTGGAGACGAGGCCAAGTGTCGTGACCTCGCTCCCCCTGGCTACACCACCTCCTCCTTCCCTCGGTCGACTGCTACACGCGGGGGCGGTATCGCCTTCGTAGTTTCGGACAAACTGAGACCTCACATTAAACTCACATCTGACTTTCCGTTTAGTCATTCAACCTTTGAACTTGCACAGCTGACTCTCTCCTTCCAGCAAAGAGTCGTTAACATTCTCACTGTGTACAGACCCCTGCCAAGCAAGAAGAACAAGTTTACGGATGCTAAGTTTCTGGAACAGTTACCGGACTTTCTTGAATATGCAAATAACCTACCAGGCTCGCTGCTTATTGTTGGTGACTTTAATTATCACTTTGACACTCCATCACACTTTTACACATCCAAAGTGCTTGACGTTCTCAATATGTTTGATCTGTGTCAGTCTGTTTCAGAGCCCACCCATGTACGTGGTCACATTGTTGATTGGGTTGTTTTCAGGGAAGAAGATGGTCTGGTTAAGTCGACGTCTGTTGAACCGTCCCTTTCGTCCGATCACTATTGTGTCACGTGCACTCTTGACTTCGCAAAACCCCCCTCGCCTAGAGTGTACAGGGAAGTTCGTAGACTGGCGTCAATGGACGTCGAGGCCTTTAAGGCCGACTTTCTTGCCGACTTGCCCTCACTGCCGTCCGCCGAACAGCTCTTTCGTGTTTTGCGTGCCATTCTGGACACACACGCCCCTTCTACCCGTCGTTTGGTCTCTAATCGTCCCCCCTCCCCGTGGTATAGCGGTGTGGGACCTGAACTACAAGACGCCAAGCGGGAGAGGAGGAGGGCGGAGCGTCAGTGGCGCGCCACAGGTCTAACCGTGCACCGGCAAGTATTTCAGGCGGCCAGAAACGGGGTCATCGCCATCGTCGACCATGCTAAGTCTGCATTCTTCTCATCCAAAATACTCGCATGCACCTCAGTCAAACAGCTGTTTAGTGTCACCAATGACATCTTAGGCAAGGTGACTTGTTCCCCTCTTCCCACTATGTTCTCTGTACATGAGCTTCCCCAGAAGTTCGCTGACTTTTTCACTGCGAAGATCGCGCTTATTCGCGAGAAGCTTGATTCTGCTGTTGTCCCGCCTTCACCGGTTGCCGATAGGATGTATTGTGGTCCAGCCCTGCAGCGTTTTGAGCCTGTCACCAGCGAGTTTGTAAAAAAGGTGTGTTTAGGCGCTAGTCCGAAAACGTGCGAGCTTGACCCCATTCCGTCCTCTCTGCTGTGTGATTGTATTGATGACCTTCTTCCATACCTCACTCACGTCATCAACGACTCTCTGACTTCCGGCTCATTCCCAGATGAATTCAAACCTGCAATAGTTAGGCCCCTCATCAAAAAACCTTCACTTGACAAGAATTCCTTGAAAAACTTTAGGCCCGTTTCGAACTTGTCATTCCTTTCAAAAATCACTGAAAAAATTGTCCTTTCACAACTTCTCACTCACCTAGAGCAAAACCACCTTCTCAACACCCATCAGTCTGCATACAGGAAAAACCATAGTACTGAGACAGCACTTCTGAAGATTGTAAACGACATCCTTCTTAGCTTTGACGAAAATCAGGTCTCCATTCTAACACTACTGGACTTGTCTAGCGCATTCGATACGATAGACCACGAAATTCTGCTCCACAGGCTTCAGCACTCCTTTGGTGTTCATGATCTGGCCCTGTCCTGGGTTCGTTCGTACCTTACTAACCGGACGCAGACCGTTTGTGTCAACGGCATCAAATCTCAACCTTCAGCTCTCCAATACGGTGTCCCGCAAGGGTCCGTGCTTGGCCCCATACTTTTCGTTCTATATGCCTCCCCTGTGTCCGATGTTATCAGTCGCCATGCGTTGTCGCACGAGAGTTTCGTTGATGATACACAGCTTCATCAGTCTGCCCCCCTTGCTGAAGTTGACGATCTGGTATCTCGGACACAGGATTGCATTGCGGACCTCAGTGATTGGATGTCTTTAAACAAACTCCAGTTAAATAGTGACAAAACCGAAGTTATGCTGGCCTGTCCCAAGAAATTTCTCAATCACCCTTCTCTTCCTGCCTCTCTCACTGTCAACGAACTACCTATCTCTTTCTCTCCGTCTGTCCGCAGCCTTGGCGTCACTCTCGATCCAACTCTCTCTTTCCAAAAACACATCTCTAACATCTGCAAGTCCGCCTATCTAGAGCTGCGCAAGATTAGTTCAGTCCGTCACTACCTCACCGCTGATGCAACCAAAACGTTAGTGTGTTCTTTAGTCCTCTCAAAGATAGATTATTGCAATTCTCTTCTGGCCGGTCTCCCTAAGTACCTTTTAGATAGACTTCAAAGGATCCAAAATAACGCTGCCCGCCTGGTCTTCAAATCTTCCAAGTATGAACACGCCACACCCCTTCTTCACTCTCTACACTGGCTGCCAATCACTAAAAGGATCGAATACAAACTCTCCTCTCTTTCTTTTGCCGTCGTTTCTGGTTCTGCCCCAGAATACTTGTCAGAACTCCTCAATCTCTACACCCCCTCTCGTCAGCTTCGCTCCGCCGCCGACACTCGACTCTTCCGACTCCCCACAGTGCAAACAAAAACATGTGGCGAGAGGTCCTTCGCCTATCAAGCCCCTGTGACCTGGAATAGATTACCACTGCCTCTCAGACACACAGATTCTCTCACTACATTCAAGACAAATCTCAAAACACACCTCTTTCAGCGCAAGTGAT
>NC_090261.1:18359851-18493809 GCF_037325665.1 Littorina saxatilis
GATTTTTTCTCACTGCACAACAGTCAGGAATTAGGGTTACATGTTTACATGTACATTGTCAAGAGGTCAAAACAAATTTTAAAAGCTGTTGAACACTGCACTAGTGTTGCTCTAATCAAGGCGAGTCTGGAACAATAGGTCCACCCCACCAAAAAGTGAACATGGAATTAGTTATGATTTTTTGGCTTGGGTACGGCCAAGTGAACAAGGTAGGAAAGGTTAGAAATAGTCATAACAAGTTCACTTTTGGGTCTTTTTCAAATCTGTTTGCTGCATCTTTTCTGTGACCATTGTGGCTATGCACTGACACTCAAAAAGGTGGAGAAAGGGGAAAAATGAAGATTTTTTTCTCACTACACAACAGTCAGGGATAGTCAGGGATTGTTGACATGTACATTGTCAAGAGGTCAAAACAAATTTTAAAAAATGTTGGACACTGCACTAGTGTTGCTCTAATCAAGGCGAGTCTGGAACAATAGGTCCACCCCACCAAAAATCAACATGGAATTAGTTATGATTTTTTTGGCCTTTTTGCTTGGGTACGGCCAAGTCAAAAAGGTGAGAGGGGTTACAAATAGTCATAACAAGTTCAGTTTGGGGTCTTTTTCAAATCTGTTTGATGCATCTTGTCTGTGACCATTGTGGCTATGCACTCAAAGTCAAAAAAGTGCAGAAAGGTGACAAATGAAGATTTTTCCTTCTTTCAAGACAATGTGTGATTTGGCACATTTTGCCTCAGTCTTTATCAAGAGCCTGTCTAACCCACTTTGAAGCTGTTAGAGACTGCAGTAGTGTTCCTTACATCAAGGCGAGTGCACAATGGTGCATTTCGAACCCCCCCCCCCCCCCTAATGTTCACTTTAATATCAATAAATCAATAGATATTCAGTCACAGTTTAACTAACTCATTCACCCTCATCACTCACTCATTCATCCATCACAACAACACTGTTTGATGCACAAACTGCCTGCCTTCCGCACTGGGAAGCCGCTTCGCTTCGCAACAACAACAACACTGAAAACTCGCCGGGAAATACCCCCACCACACGTGTCACACGTGTGCTTGTTTCTTCCGACTAATATCAATTTTGGAGAAAAAAAGGACAAAACTGGATGAAAAATTCTACGGCCCCAGCAATCTCATTACTCTGAAAGGGGAACCGGAAGTGGCTGGTCCTCAGGTTTCAAAGTTGACCGATATTCCCACTAAAGTGACCTAGATCCAAAGCCAGCCATCCATTAGAATGTAGGTCCGTGCTCCCACAGTCCAATACCGCGAATTGTTGTTACAGCCCCTGACTTTTTTATGTACCGAATCCGGTAGTCTTTTTGTTGTTGTTAAATAATTATATTGCCAAACGTTATGACATTTTGAGATAATTGAACAAGTTTCAATACTTATTGGCTGAGCACCTGTGTGCTCAAAGGAAATGTCGCTTGTTTTTATCAAAAACTAATTTTCAATGGTCATTCGTGCAAACCGTCACACAAACATGCGTGCCTCTGTGTCTCTGTGAGTATGCGTGTGGCTGCTTTCATAGTTAGGGTGCAGGCGTTTTTAATCATTTACCCCACACCAAAAGCCCCCCCCCCCCCCACACCACCAACCCCCCCCCCCCCACACACACACACACACCCCGATACCTGTCAAATTCCCTCAGAATGCATGAACAATTCCGTTACCTCAGATCATCACCAGGAAAAATTCCTCCGCATCCAAAATATCAGGACTTTAGATATCAGATACCGACTTTATGTAATGCGCTTCAAAATCATATTCGCTAAGAGAGAGAGAGAGAGACAATGACAATGACAATGACAAATCTTTATTTTTCGAGGGTGACAAGAGTAAGCATAGATATGCTTTTTTTGCATCTGGCCCTCGCCCTAAAGAGGGACTAAACTATTTTACTATAACTAAGAGAGAGAGAGAGAGAGAGAGAGAGAGAGAGAGAGAGAGAGAGAGAGAGAGAGAGAGCTGGACACGAATAAGGGAAGCTACAATCGCCCCAGGCCATATATATTATATATATGTGTGTGTGTGTGTGTGTGTGTGTGTGTGTGTGTGTGTGTGTGGTGTGCGATTCATAGAAATTTACTGGACAGATCTTCATGAAACTTTGCACACAAATGTTCCGACCCCCAACCCTTCACCCTGATTCAAACTCATGTATCACAAGTCCAGCGCTCCCAAATTATTTCTTTTTATCATTTTTGTCAGTCAAGATAATGGGGGTGGGGTTGGTACGGGAATAATTGTGAAGCAGACAATAAGGCAACAACTTATTTTGTTTACAGGTATTGTATATGTATACAGTGAACTTAGCTGTGTTCAAGTTTAGTTATGTTTTCTGTCGAGCGAATTTTTTTTAAATACGTTTTTACTACTAAAGGAGTGATAATTTTATGTGTTCGCCCTCGAGAAACCTCGATCATTTTCTGAAAATGCACGTTGATAAGTACCGTTTTATGATAAAGTTATACTCTCCATTCATTTATATACACAAACTAATGTTTCATTTATTATTTGTAGAGCTAAATATGTCAGTCGGGATCATGTTAAGAATCGCAGTGTTTTTCGCAAAATCGTACTTGACAACCCCCAGTAAAAAAATTCTAAAACAAAAGTTAATACGTCAACCTCTTTTTTTCTTTGCACAGATGTGTCCATATTGCTTAGAGGAACCTGTGCACAAAATGTGTAATGTTTCTTTCACGCGATTTGAACACACAAGTAACCCCTTAAGAATCGCAGTGTTTTTCGCAAAATCGTACTTGACAACCCCCGGTAAAAAAATTCTAACAAAAAAATTAATACGTCGACCCCCTTTTTTCTTTGCACAGATGTGTCCATATTGCTTAGAGGAACCTGTGCACAAAATGTGTAATGTTTCTTTCACGCGAATTTTTTTAAAATACGTTTTTACTACTAAAGGAGTGATAATTTTATGTGTACGCCCTCGATAAACCTCGATCATTTTCTGAAAATGCACGTTGATAAGTACCGTTTTATGATAAAGTTATACTCTCCATTCATTTATATACACAAACTAATGTCTCATTTATTATTTGTAGAGCTAAATATGTCAGTTGGGATCATGTTAAAAATCGCAGTGTTTTTCGCAAAATCGTACTTGACAACCCCCAGTAAAAAAATTCTAAAAAAAAAGTTAATACGTCGACCCCCTTTTTTCTTTGCACAGATGTGTCCATATTGCTTAAAGGAACCTGTGCACAAAATGTGTAATGTTTCTTTCACGCGATTTGAACACACAAGTAACCCCTTAAGTCGAGACAGACACACACACAGACACACAATTAAAGTCTGCTGGACCCTCCTACTGCGTACTCGGGGATAAAAAACGCTGGCGCTGGACCCGAGTACTCTTCAGACACACACACACACACACACACACACACACACACACACACTCTCTCTCCCTCACTCCCTCCCTCTCTCTCTTTCTTTCTTACACACACACACACACACACACACACACACGAGTAAAGACTCATGCACACACACACACACACACACACACACACACACACACACACACACACAAACACACAAACAGTAAAGCCGGTCCTTAATTGGACGAAGTCGACTACGCGTAGCTCACTTCGCGAAGCTACCGGAACTAGACTTCGTCGCAGTCCAAGGGAAGGCACTATGGCGGAAAAGAGAGTTATCTTTTCATGTCTTGGCGTCTCAAATGCGCGTAGTCTCGACCAGCGCGTGGTGTGCTTCTTTCTGAGTACTTTACGTCACACTGAATTGTACTTTACGTACTTGATGATGACGTAACATATGAGTTAATTGTATGTGTTCTATTTCGTTGACTGAGCACGGCCGGGACCAGTTGGCGTGAGCGCTGGGATTTTGAGTTTCATTCGACATGTCAATGCATCGCAGTATGAAATAATACAGGCCGGGTAGGAGGTTAGTTCTTGTACTTTGGGTCAACCAAAGTCGATAAATGCATTCTTCACTATGGTATTAAGTCTGATTTCGTCGTCCATCTTGAATCGAAAAGCACTCTTCTTACAAAAAAACCAACTTCGTTGCGAGCTACGGCGAAGCTTCGCATGTCAAAACTTGAGAAGCGATGTTGGGGTCAAAGTATCACGCCGTAGCTGCGGGTTTTTGGTATAAAGACTTCGCGAAGCTTCGTGTAGTCGACTAAACTGCGTTTGCGTATTATGTGTGTGTTTGCAAGCGTGCGTGTATGTTAGGCATATCTCAGTAGGTGTGTGTATGTGCGCGTACGTGCAATGTGTGTGCGTGCGCGCGTGTGTTTGTGTATGTATGTATGTGTGTGTGTGTGTGTGTGTGTGTGTGTGTGTGTGTGTGTGTGTGTGTGTGTGAGATAAACAAACTATCAAGAACAAAACAAAACTGAACAAACGAAATGTTTTCCCCCCAACTCTGATTATTGCTTGTTTCGGAGACGACTGTGATTTTGACTTTTTGAGTAAGCCTACACGAACACACAAGCTCAATACAGCCGGCAACAAGTTCGCCGGTCGGGGCAGTGAAATACTATTTCAAATAGATCTATTTCACTAAGAATGTCAATGGATATAGGGCAACATACTTGTTTTTTAAATCAGTGATTGATTAGATCGTCATATTTTTGTGACACTGAGACCAAACCATCAAAAAATTAGCAATAGGCCTTGAATCAAAGTCGTGCGAGATCTGACCTTGCTGCAAATGTACGTGTACGACTTGGTTGTGTTGACGTTCAACTGGTAAGCTGGGCGATTGCAGGCTTTTATCCAGCGAAGGCAGCGATCTAGATGGTACAGATGCTTTCCCGGTTTCACAAATGGGATGAATTTCACGCCAACACAGCGTTCAGGATACCTATCATCCGTTTTACATTGTCCCCAAGCACAGCGCTTGTTAGCAGCATTTGTGTGTGTTTGCTTCCTAAAACAAGGGAAGTAACTCCCAGAGTCTCGATATGTGGATATGGTTAGAGACTTGACCCACAAGTCAGCAGCGAATGTGATAAACGGGTTATCTCCCCTGAAAAGCGAAGCAAGCTTCGAAGATGGCGACGATGGAAAAGAGAAGAACTGTGAGCGAACTGCGAAAGGTGTGTGTGGGTGTGTGTGTGTGTGATGTGTGTCAGTGTGTGTGTATATGCGCGTGCTGTGTGTGTGTGTGGCTGTGCTTGCGTGAGCTTGTGTGTGTGTGTGTGAGAGAGAGAGAGAGCGATAGCCTGTGAGAGTAGGGTATGGTTGTTGGTGAAAGTTGAGTTGGACGCTGGGGTTGGGCGGGTGTGTGTGTCAGAGAGGGTTGTGTGTGTGGGGGGGGGGGGGGGTGGACTGCGTGTGTGTGTTTATTTGTGTGTGTGAGGGTTGTGTGTGTGGGTGGGGGGGGGTTGACTGCGTGTGTGGGTTTATTTGTGTGTGTGAGGGTTGTGTGTGTGTGTGTGTGTGTGTGTGTGGGACTGCGTGTGTGTGTTTATTTGTGTGTGGTGTGTGTGTGCCTTTCGCCTTGTATTGAGGAAATTAAACTGCGTTTGCGTATTATGTGTGTGTTTGCAAGCGTGCGTGTATGTTAGGCATATATCTCAGTAGGTGTGTGTATGTGCGCGTACGTGCAATGTGTGTGCGTGCGCGCGTGTGTTTCTGTATGTATGTATGTGTGTGTGTGTGTGTGTGTGTGTGTGTGTGTGTGTGTGAGAGAGAGAGAGAGAGAGAGAGCGATAGTGAGAGTAGGGTATGGTTGTTGGTGAAAGTTGAGTTGGACGCTGGGGTTGGGCGGGTGCGTGTGTCAGAGAGGGTTGTGTGTGTGTGGGGGGGGTGGACTGCGTGTGTGTGTTTATTTGTGTGTGTGAGGGTTGTGTGCGTGTGGGGGGGGGGGTTGACTGCGTGTGTGGGTTTATTTGTGTGTGAGAGGGTTGTGTGTGTGTGTGTGTGGGACTGCGTGTGTGTGTTTATTTGTGTGTGGTGTGTGTGTGCCTTTCGCCTTGTATTGAGGAAATTAAACTGCGTTTGCGTATTATGTGTGTGTTTGCAAGCGTGCGTGTATGTTAGGCATATCTCAGTAGGTGTGTGTATGTGCGCGTACGTGCAATGTGTGTGCGTGCGCGCGTGTGTTTGTGTATGTATGTATGTATGTGTGTGTGTGTGTGTGTGTGTGTGTGTGTGTGTGTGTGTGTGTGAGAGATAAACAAACTATCAAGAACAAAACAAAACTGAACAAACGAAATGTTTTCCCCCCAACTCTGATTATTGCTTGTTTCGGAGACGACTGTGATTTTGACTTTTTGAGTAAGCCTACACGAACACACAAGCTCAATACAGCCGGCAACAAGTTCGCCGGTCGGGGCAGTGAAATACTATTTCAAATAGATCTATTTCACTAAGAATGTCAATGGATATAGGGCAACATACTTGTTTTTTAAATCAGTGATTGATTAGATCGTCATATTTTTGTGACACTGAGACCAAACCATCAAAAAATTAGCAATAGGCCTTGAATCAAAGTCGTGCGAGATCTGACCTTGCTGCAAATGTACGTGTACGACTTGGTTGTGTTGACGTTCAACTGGTAAGCTGGGCGATTGCAGGCTTTTATCCAGCGAAGGCAGCGATCTAGATGGTACAGATGCTTTCCCGGTTTCACAAATGGGATGAATTTCACGCCAACACAGCGTTCAGGATACCTATCATCCGTTTTACATTGTCCCCAAGCACAGCGCTTGTTAGCAGCATTTGTGTGTGTTTGCTTCCTAAAACAAGGGAAGTAACTCCCAGAGTCTCGATATGTGGATATGGTTAATTAAGGACGGGCTTGTCACTAACACATGTGCACAAAATGAATTGAATCCGGATCACTTTGGCCATAGACTCTCTCGTGCTCTCTGTCTCTCTTTCACCGAGACCAAACCCTGCATTGTAATTTCTTTGCCGAGACCATTTCCCCACCCTGTCTGGCTTGCACTGAAATCATGCTTTTCTCGTCACTGCGTGACGTGTTCGCCGCCCAAGTCTTCCCTTTAGTTCAGGCTGTGCTCCGCAGACCGCGCTATCTAGTGTACTGAATACCAACACAGGAGCTCCGCAGGGAACAGTTTTGTCACCTTTTCTGTTCTCCCTGTATACTGCTGACTGCAGGAGTTCTCACGGGTCGTGCTTCATCCACAAATTTGCTGACGATACTGGACTTACAGGACAGATTACTGACGACAATGACACACACTACAGACAAGAAGTTAGCAGCTTTGTGGACTGGTGCGACGAGAATTACCTGGACTTGAACACAGGAAAAACTAAAGAAATGATTTTTGACACTAGAAGAAAAAAGGTAGCACACCAGCCTATCGTGATAGCTGGTGTTGAAGTCGAACAGGTTGAAAGCTATCGCTACCTAGGTGTAGTGATCGACAACAAGCTGTCTTGGCATGCCAACACTGACCAAATCTTGAAGAAAGCGCACACGCGCATGTACTGTCTAAGGAAGCTTAGATCGTTCTCTGTTCGTAATGACATCCTGCAAATGTTCTATCTGTCCACTGTTGGTAGCGTGTTGACATATGCATGTGTGTGCTGGGGGGGTAACCTTAGTAAACAGGATAGTGACAGGCTAGAAAAGCTAGTCAAGAAGGCTGGATCTGTTGTAGGCAGGAAGCAAGAGACCATTGAATCAGTTTGCCAGAGACGACTGACTGACCGACTGACCTCAATTTTGGCTGACGAGACACACCCACTGAAACCTGAATTTGACTCTCGACGCATTGACAGGAGTGGTAGACTGAGGGCTATGGTTGCTAGAACGTCACGTTTCCGCAATTCTTTTGTTCCCAGAGCTATCCATGCTTTCAACCAATCACATGTTAGAGGCCTCTATCATGTTTCTCTGTCATAATTATTACTGTACTCTGTTGCTGGGTTATCTGTAATGTTTTAGTAACTGTATTACCGTAGCCCAAATGTGCGGTGTTCTAGTCGACATGTGGTGCTTTGTAAACCTTGTGTGTGCGTGGATGTGGAGGTGGACTCTTGGACGTCTTTTTGTTATTGGAATTATGGTTTTTGTTAATTTGTATTGCTGTTGCTGTTGTTGTGTGAGTGAGTTGTGAGTTGGCAGACTTGACTTGACGGATGACTGTTTGCGTTAGTGAGACTGTGTTTAGTATGCATTCTTATTCTTTTGATTGGAAATGAGTATTGTTACAACATAATTTCCATATGGATTAATAAATTTGAGTTGAGTTGAGTTGAGTTGTTCGCAAAGCGACCAGCCTCCCACCGCAAAAACTCCCTCCGTTAAGAGTGGCTTTTGTGATTTATTTCGCATTTAGGTCCCAGGTAACATTATGAAGTTTTAATACGATCAATCGGACCTATTATCAAGTTAGTGTATCAACTTTTGAAAGAACTGCGCCCAGTAGTTTCCCAGCAATAAGCTGTTAAGTCGAGACAGACACACACACACACACACACAATTAAAGTCTGCTGGACCCTCCTACTGCGTACTCGGGGATAAAAACGGTCATACTGGTAAAAAATCCACTCGTGCAAATACATGAGTGAATGTGTGAGTTTCAGCCCATAAAGAAGAGACCACCATGTAACGGCTGCACACACGCACACATACGCAGCGATATGTACGTGTGTGCCTGCGCGCGTGTGTATGTGTGTGTGTGTTCGTGCGTGCTTCTCTGCTCTTCTCTGAGTTTCTCTCTCTGATTGTTCGCCAACCGTTTTCAGTCACGAACAGTTGGCTTTGCAATGAAACGGACGCGATACTCTGACCAGGGGCTAAAGCCTGTCCTAAATTGAGCCCGAAGTCGACTACGCGAAGACTTCGCGAAGTCTTTTTACCGAAAACTCAATGCTAAAGCTCCGTGTGGCCAGCTTCGTCAAGTATACTTCGCGTAGTCGACTTCGCCCAGTTAAGGACAGGCTTAAATCCATGGTTTGTTTGGGTTTTTCTTTAGTTAACATTCACTTATCGAGAAATGTACACTCTTCAAAAAAAGTTAAGGATCAGTTGAAAAAACGGATCTAATTATAAAAAAATGCCAACAAATTAAACATCGACATAATAATTAAAAGATTAATGTGTTTGAATTAACAAATGAACAATGAGTCTTGACCTAGAATTTTGTTTGGCAGGCAGAGTTATTTCCCTTTGTGGGACTTGTCAAAAGCTTCTGCATTTTGGAAGAAAAGGGGTGTTTTTTATAGCCCCATGAAATTTGCGGAACGTATGCCAGGACAAAAGGTGCACGTGCTACAACAGGGTCCTGGCTATGGACATCGCTCACCAACTTGTGTTTAAAGGTTGACACGCTGACACAATTATGCACAGTAGCAACATTCCCCCACGAAGAAAACTGAGCGATTTGGAAGAGCAATATGATGGCTACAAGACGGTGTTGCTGCCAGGCAAGTGGCCCAGAGGCTTGCAGTGGCTCCCTCTGTCATCATCAGACTAAAACAGAGATTCCAAGCAACTGGAAGAGTGCAGGAGCGACAACGTTCTGGACCCGTATGCTGGAAGTACGCGACAACTCCCGAAGTTTTGAGTGACATCGGAAGTACTTGCCTCACTTTCGTATGCATGGGCCGGAAGAAGGGATTACTTCGAGGCAAAGCGAGGAAGTAACTGAGGGTAGTTTGTGACTACTTCCAAAGTTTTGAGCGACATCGGAAGTACATCCTCATTTTCGCATGCATGGGACGAAAAAAAAGAGCTTACTTTGGAAGCAAACTAGGAAGTAAGTGAGGGTAATTGTACTACAGCGAGACCCAGTAGTACAAACGCTACTTCCAAAGTTTCTCAGTGCAAAATGGCAGGGCTTTTCTTCGGTTTTTCATATCAAACCGAGCTAACGCAAATGAAAGTCCCAAAAAGAGAAAATAGAAAGAAAAGTCGCATCTCGTGCGTGCATTTCGTGCAAATTTCCCTGAATACAAACCAGCCAGCTTTGTTCTGGGCCACCAGTCTTTCATCCCCGCTTATACGAGGGGGTGTTTCTACGTAAATGGGCGTCGTTGTGTGCATGTGTGAGTGTGAGTGTGTGTTTGTGTGAGAGTGTGCGTGTGAGAGTGTGCGTGTGTGTGTGTATGTGTGACGGTGTGTGTGTGAGAGTGTGCGTGTGTGTGTGTATGTGTGACGGTGTGTGTGCGTGCGTGTGTGCGTAGTTGTGCGTCTGTTACTTTATTCATTCGTTTGTTTGCGTGCATGCGCGCACATGTGTGTGTGTGTGTGTGGGGGGGTGTGTGTGTGTGGGTGTGCACCCCCACCCCCCCTGCCACACACTATTATGAGCTGAGTATTTGTGCCTCGATATTTTATTTATGTTCTTACGTTTTATGTTGTTTATTATGATTCACCACACCCGAGTTTCTCGTAATTGAGATAATACAGTGTTCTATGTCTATGTCTAACACACATGCACACACGCGCGTAGGCTGAACAAATCCAATCTTGACTTTCAACTGTTCACAATTAACGAGTACCCAAGTACAACAATTTATCTTTTGTAAAAATTCGGACACACATTTTCCCAATTAATATGAAAGTCACTGAACTTATTTTCTTTTTACTACACCTTATATCTTGATTCCCCAAACACTGATTGATTTCTGCCTTTTCAAACTTACCAGTAACCCAAACGTCCGCTCTAACCAGAGATCTGTAGCAGTATCTCTGCTCTAACCAACCTATTTTGTCAAAAACAGTTTTACCGATACACAATCATTAAAAAAAGAAGAGGTTTAACATAACCGACTTCGCTACCACATAAGCAAAAATTTTTTTATTCTCCCCAACATTCTGGTCAACAAAATCATTATTATAGACTAATTTAATTTCGAGACAATCATCACAGCTTTGAACCGACCCTTTCGTTCAACCAGTCAGAAGCAACAACTATAGTAAAAGCTACAGCGCGATCATTTAGGAACCTACACTAACAAGATGGCGCGAGCTTCCATTCAAATTAGCTTAGGCAACGAAGGTTCGATGACGTCATCCAATAGTCATATCACAGAAGGAAATGTCCACAGGCTGAACGTCAACAGAAGCCCATTTTAGCTCGACTTATTAGACAGAGAGGCTTGAGGAGAATGATAATAACAAAGTCGTTAACAGAGTGCAGACCTCAATGATCGTAAGAACGCACAATTTATTGTTTTCTGATGGTTTCTGAAAGTAAATTTTCATTTGATTAATATACTTACCCGAATCACATAGTTTATGCCCTCCCACCTACCCCGGCGGCCGCTTATGTTTTTTTAGTTTCTTTAAAGCCGTATGATTTGGGACACGTGGTGATAGAGGAAGTGACGTAATACAGGCCAATGGGAGCTAACTCCCAGAGTATGTGCTCATTACCATGGCTATTTTTAGCCCTTTTGGTGATGGGGTTGCTTCCCTTTAAAAATGTTAGACGGGTAGCCTTTTTCAGACCTTAGCATCTCAGACTGTGTCAATGCTATATGTGATTTGGAGTAAGAATATGTAATTTAATAACGCTCCACAAAAACAAGGTGCCAAGATAAAAACACGGTTTACTTCCTTTACACCGTAAAAGGGCTGAAGCAAAAAGTATTCACAACAAAAAAATAGGTGAATGCATGCCACGTCGGCATGCACACTCTGCGTGACTTGTCTCGATAGGGATAGGTGAGGTCGGGGTACGTGACGCAATATCTAAACCTCCCTAATAAGTTGCAATCATGCATGCACGCGCACACACACACGCGTGCCAACGCACGCACGAACAAACTTGCGCACGCACGCACACACACAATATCTGACACACTCATGCATGATGTATTCAGTCATGAATGTAGTTTTTCGGTCAGTAGGGTTTCGGTCAGTAGGGTTTTGGTCAGTAGGGTTTCGGTCAGTAAGGCATGACACCGTCGAAACCTACTCATGTCAATATTTCTGTGTGTGTGTGTGTGTGTGTGACTTACTGACTTTTATGTCCTCTGAGACATATACGCGTATTGCACTATATTGGAACAGGTAATATACGCTGAAGATATGGTTTGATACTCTAAATCCTACAAGCTCACCTTAAGCATTAGGCTCGTCTCTCGTCAAAAGAATCGGTGTACAATCATGATGATCTTTCGCCAAATCTGAGATTCAAACCCACGCCAATAGCGCCAAACTGGTTGTGAAAGCCAGCGCGCTTCCCACCGAGATATGTCCCTGCCCAAGTGCATGTGTGTTTGTGTTATAAGCTACTTTTTTGAGAAGCAATGTACTTGTGAATGTCTTGTTTTGTCAAAAAGTAATCGTTCCAATAACTTACTAACTTGTTGATTTTTATTCTGGATTTTGGAAGTTACTAGTCTTATCTGTTTTTGGAATTGTGAGGTTTTATTTAGATTTGCTTGCTTGTGCTTTGAATCTTCTTTTGACAAGCACATTGTGAGTGTACTTTAATTTCATATTCAACCCACACATGAAAATTGAACACAACATTGGAAAAGAGAGACAGAATGAGACAGAGAAATAGAAAACGAGGAAGGGAGATCCAACACGACATTCTGAGAAAATTCTACCAGACAAAAAAAGAGGAGGAGAGAAAGTGAATTTGAACAGAAGACATTACAAGAGATGAGAAAAATACCAAGACATTTCTTTTTGCTTGTTTACTTTGTTGTTTATTTCTTTTAAACCGCCATGGATTAAAAAAAATACATCCAGATACATGTAAAATAAATAAAGAGCCGGAGGGTTTAATTTATACATACATAAGGGAATCACAATGACATTAAATACCAAACAATGACACATGCAAGACCTGCAAAAATATCTCCCCCTGCCACATGAATAATTACAATAACGCAATGTAGCCATCCAATCAGTGAACACAGTTTACATATAAAACGTGCGAGTTACAATCACATGGTTAACATAATACCAAACTGGCTCCAATATGAATGAGGGCAATGCTGTAGAATTCCTTCCATCCAGCTACAAATGATACAAAATACAGAAATTTATAAATATTACAAGACAACAAAAAAGCAGAAGAAAGAAAAACCACAATAAAAAACACACTTTTATCCTCCCTATAATAACTGAACTCAGAAACGCACCAGAACAAAGAAAAGACCTTCCTTTCAGAAACTTCAAAACTTTAAGTGTCCAGTATCAACAATACAAAGTTTGCCACACTCAAACATGCTTAGCAGAAGAAATCGACTCTGCTTTAAGAAAGAGTGCATGTTCCTTTAAAGCTGTGGTCTATTTATGACTATTCGGGGCTACAAGTTTAAAAAGATAGGGCTGAGAATCATGTACAGAATTCTGTACATCGAACGGGCCTGAAACCCCCCCATTCTGCGTGTATGACTTTGAGAGCTTCAGTCAACGCTTGAATCTTGCAGTGGTAACATCCGGTTTGCTCTCTCAGAGCTGAGCATACTTGTCATGAGGGATTGAGCAGAAAAAATAAACGCCTGGGCAGAGATTCGAACTCAAGACCTTGGAATGTCGGGGCCGATATCTTAAAGGACCAGACCACGCTGTTTTAAAGGTTATTAGAACCACTAACCGATGACTGAAGGTTAGAGAAATGCACCTAAAGATTCCAAAAATGTAAAGAAATTCACCGATTCGTAGCTTTATCATTGTGATTTAATTAAAAAACGTTCCGCCAAATTCGTCTGCTAAACGAGACTTCGAAATGGCCGCCAGTAGACGAGAACCGGCTGTGACGTCATTTCGTGTACAGCTTAGGCTCAAGTGCCAAGTGGGCGTTTGCCTACATCGAGCATCAACAACACGCCGAAGGAATGCGCACGGCTGCTGATAGCTATGAAGTATAGAAAAAAGGTTCAGGCATCAGTTGTCACCTTTTTCCGATGGGCTTACAACTTCTGCAGCAAGACTGATTAACTGGAAACGGCCAACACGATGTGCTGTGTTTCGCGACACTTTCTTCCAATGTGAACGCAGTTAAGCCGGCAAGAAAACCTGGCACACACAAAACAGCTGTTGCCTGACGCAGTTCCAGTTCCGACAATTGTTGACCACTCACAGGAGGTCAGAAACCGGATACCAATGTCATCAGAACGATCTGCTTTCACTAAACGCAGACGAAAGGAAGTGAGTACATGTATACTGAATGTTTTCTGTAAGGGATAGGGGTTCAGTGTCACTGGGCGTTTTTGTCAGACTGACAGTATTTGTAGTGGAATGGCATCTGTTCCTAATTTTAAGCACGTGTTAAGATTACAGATTAAAACATATCTGTTACTACATGTCCGTCCCCATGCACCCACCTTAAAGTTCCCTCTCTCTCTCCCTCTTTTACACTCACCTGGGTAATCGATGAGTCTCAGGTTTAATCAGTGTCCGTCCATATACACATAGACATTCACAAAAACACACACACGTTGTTATAGTTGTTATCTTTTAATTCAGTGTTGTATTAAATGGATAAAGAAATCGTTAATACAGCAAGCTTGCATGAATAATTTGCTGTTGTCCTTTTTTTCAGATCAGGTTCTGTAATACAGTAATTATAATTAATACAAGTACAAATTCATGTTTGCAGTCATACTCATAGTGTGTGTGTGTGTGTGTGTGTGTGTTTGTGTGTGTGTGTGTGAAAAGCACTTTGATACTTAAAACATCTGTGTTATTTGATTTTATTACAAAACTGCAGTCAGAATATTAAGCAGACCTATTCCAACAATACATTTTGATCAGCAGTAAATGTAATGTCAAATTATGAACAACAATCATGTGAGCAGATATATCTAACAGAAACAAATAGTCTAGCAAAATAATACAACCAAGTACATGTTCGGACATCATCATCCACATCAAAACATTGATTGTAGGAAGAGCACAACTCTGTGTTATTAGGCCAAAAAAAATAATAGGTGTGGTTACGGTAACATAGCCAAAAAAAATAGGGTAGGTAGGTAGGCAATCACTTTTTTTTTTTTTTAACTTTTTTTTCTAATGTGTACAAATTAAACCTACTTGACAGGGAAATAAGTGTGCGACTCGGGCGCTTTCGCTTTCATTGCGTTTTTTGCACTCGGTTTTTTTTGTTTTGACAAATGTAATAAAAAGTTATAGGATCGGCCCCTAAAAATAGGGTAGGTCGGGTTACCGTAACCACACCTATTTTTTTTTTAGGCCTTACCACTGCTTCAGTCAAACTGCCAGTTCAACTTTATCTCTGTGGGTTTTTTTTTCTCTCGGAGTAACATGGGAAAAAAACCTTTAAAAAACTTGCATGCTACAGAGCTGGATTGTTTCTAGTGATCATGCAGCATGATTTATCCGCATAGAAAACTACTGAAACACCTAAACAGAAATAACAATGTCTACAGAAAAAATCCACTGTTTGATTGCTGTCTGTAGTACTCCTCTTGCCAACAGTGGCATTAAAATAATTAAAACTAAGCTATGCTCTCTTGGGGGGGGGGGGGGGGGGAAGTGCTCTAAGTACTTTTTGTGTCTACATAGGCAAAACAAAACTATGCAATGTTTCAGATTTCCTGACCCACCCTATGTTTTTCCTCCTTATCCTGGACTATTTTGGACTCTTACAAAAACTTGTGTACTTCAAAAATGACAAATCTTAATTTTGCAGGCTTACAAGGAAATTGACTCTTCTCTTACAACCAGAATACACCATGATTTCAAGCAAATAAAAAACTACATGCACCTGAGAAAAAAACACTTTAATTCAAGAAGTTAGACCTCCTAACCCCAGCTTTTCAATTCAATTCAATACGTTGTTGATGTTGATTATGGAGCTTAACGTCCTCCCAGGTAACTAGGGACCTATATTGGGACATGATTTTTTATACAATGTTAAAAGTGTAGGGTGTAATGGGGGGAGGGGGACTGGAGGGTGACGGGGTGTAGTCGCTAATAAATTTAAAGGTGCGTTTATTATCTAATATACCAGACATTTTGTTTTGGCTGGTGTACAGAATAACATCACATAAAATCGCACTCGCAAAACATACAAAACACATAAAATGTACACATCAGTACACACATAACCCAAACCACACATATCCATACCAGCACCATCACACACATATCCACATACATACTCTAGTTTGTACATTATAAAAATAAATACATTATGATTAATATCATTACTAGTCAACTTAAATTAAGGCTCAAAATAGGTCTTAAGATGGATGTTATTTAGTGTAATGAAGAGATTATAAAAACCAAAAAAAGCTATGAGAAAGAAAAGTATGAAAGAATTATGCCCATTCTCCAGTGAAAGTTCTGCTGATTGTGGTAACTTTTTTTTCTGTCTAAAACAGGCATCAGGTTAACTGAACGAGCTGTTTGAGGGGGTGGTGATCCTAACACTGGCCTATGGCAACACTGGCCTATGGCAGCTACAACAAAGCTCTGCATACACAGCAAGACTACAATGCAACAGTGCCCAGACTTTGACTGCTACAGCTAGACCAGTTGACAAAGCTCAAGTTGTCACCAAGCAGGACGCCCCAACTGGCGACCAACTATATAGACTGAGGCTGCCTATCTCCAAATCTGACAAAGCAAGAATTGTTACGCAAGCTCCACATTTCTGTTTGCAGTTTAAGCCTACCTTAAGTATGCAATGGTTATGCACATCCCCCCCCCACACACACACACCCCGCAGTTGAGAGTTGTAATGTACCTTTTATTTATCTTACATACATTTGAAGCCTGTGTAGCTCTGTGACAGAAAGAGGTCTCTGATGGCAGCGACCAGACAGCCAGGAAGAACTTTTCTGTTCTTTCGGAAAGTCAGTGAGTGTGCAACTTGTCAGTATGTTCTGAACACATCAAAACATTTTCTTTAATTTAAGCTACATAATATCATGTGGATGCACTGATAGGGTGTAAATAATAACAGCAATTGGTACAGTCAATTCACTAAATGTGCAACAAAACCCTAATCATCAGACATTTTACAACAGCAAACTTCAACAGTCCTTTTACTTTCCTGAATGTCATTATTATTTATTAAAACATGCATCTAGAGCAACATACATATAAATCTTCTTTTATTAAAGTTCACCTGAAATTCAGGCTGCTTTCCCATGCAAAGTACAAATGCAAGTGTCCATAAACCAGGGTTTAATACATGTAGTATGTGAGTGAGTTCTGATGAAAAAGTGATTGTGTTGTAATATTGGTTATTACTGAGTGTTGATGTTACAATGATTACATTATAAAAACAACAACAACAGAACAATGTGAAGAGCAAACTTCTTCTGTGGGCATGCAAGTGAGTTAATCTTGTGTGTGTGTGAAACTATATTTGACTGAGTGTCACATTTAAATGACAACAGTTTTCTTGATAGCCTTTAAAAACAACAACAAATACATACATTTAAAAATCAAACAAATATAGGCACCTCAAAAAAAGTTGTATGTACACCTTCGTGGCTGGTGATGCATTCTTGCTCCCCTGCAAGTTTTCATTCTACAATGTACCTCAGGCTAGCTTCCTCTCTCTCAAATCTGCCCCTCCCACACAATACAACAGGTACAGTGGCCACTCTGACACCAGTCTCTGAAATAATCAAGAACAGTTAAAACTGCGATGAGCTGTTGTTCTTTTACTCGTGAATGCAATGCATGAACACTTAAACAATATCCCACTTATTCGCGAGTGCGTTGACAAGGCGAGGGTGAAAAAATAGCACAGACTCGAAAGCAGACGATAAGTTCAGCACAGAGAGCGGGCGTGTTTACCTTTGATCGCTGAGACAAACAGAGTCGCAATTTTCATCGTCACTGTCTTTTCACTACTGCTGGAAGTGGCCTCCGCTCCTCATCTTTCATGCTTGATTCGAGGAGAGAAACTGGTAGTTCGAACATGTACGGTTCAATTTCGTCTGCAGTCACGCTTGTTGCCATGTTGGTAAACGGCATCTTCACACTGTGTGACGTCACGGATAATTTATTCATAAGCCAGTCTCGCGAAGATCACGCGGCACAATGGCGGGTCGTTTTGGAGAAGAAATCCGTCGCTTCGGTCACAAAATTCGTCGGATTACGGCCTTACAAGATTCCGAAGTAAACCAAACATTGTTGAAGACGGTAAGAAAGTGGTTTTCTAACTAACTGCAAACATCGGGAAGTGTTCGGTCGCGCAGGAACACGATTCGAAGCGTTTTTGACGCTAAAACAGCATGGTCTGGACCTTTAACCACCCCGGGACTCCACCAGTGTTGAGAAAGAGAAAAAAATTTATAATTTTATATCATTCAAGACCATTTTCTCTATTTACAACATGCAAGAAAAATTAGAAGAACTGTAATTGAATCCCTCCAAAGCTCTGTGCAGTTGAAAACACACATCAAAGAAATAGTTATATTCACTTCTGAACAGTGAGCGGATAGAGATATAAATCATGCTGCTTCAAGAATACCATGAAATGAATTCATATTAATGTTTTTCCTTCTTTTTCACAATTGGCGCGGTAGCCGAGTGGTTAGGACACCAGCCCCGAGATCTCGAGGTCCGGAGTTTGAATCTTCGCCCACGCATTTATTTTTTCAACTTGATCTCTCTTGAAAATAAAATATGATCAGCCCTGAGAGAGCAAACCAGATGCTATCACAGCAAAATTCAAGCGCAGACTGAAGCTCTCAAGGTCAAACACGTAGTATAGGTGGGGTTTCAAGCCGCGTTCGATGTACAAAATTCTGTACATGATTCTTGGCCCTATCTTTTCAACCTCGTAGCCCCGGAAAGTCATAAATAGACCACAGCTTTAACTCTTTCAGCACTGCTTCGGATGCAGCCTGTACAATTTTCCTCTCACGGCAAATTATCATGTGTATCCCACTAAAAATCGAATATCTCTGGAATTTCTTCATCAATTGCAACAAAACAGCATTCATAGTTGTTCAAAAGTATTTTCTTATCTTCATATAGGGTGATTGAATTCCTCAGGCATGTTAATATCCAAAGAATGTCATTTCATTGAGTCACATATATCCAAAGAATGTAATTTCACTGAGTCACAAGACCAGTTGATGTCGAAGGTTCGCTGATCAAACTGTCCCTTTCTTCGACATCAAACTGTGCATGGTTGGTGATTTGTTGGTCGCAACTCACACTCTCATTCGTTTCCGACACATTACTTTCCGTACATTCGTCCGAATCAGGCTCAAATTCACTGTCTTCGTCAGCAAACACTTGTTCGAGCACCTCAGCTGTAGTAAACCTCTTTCTCCAACTCATGTTTACTTCAAAAATTGCCAACAAACACTATAAACCGACGAAAATTGGCGGAAAACTGCATCACTTGATGAAGAGAGGAAGCGCCCATACGGTTATCTCCCATTTATGCAAATTCTGAAGGTTATAACCTTAGGAAATTTCCAGAGAACATGTGCTCACACCCGCCCGTCTTTCAGACGGGCACAGGCGCTGGTAACTGTACTTTTGTGCCGGTCTGGGAGACGGGCACAGGGCTGAAAGAGTTAATCATTGTTTTTGATTTATATTTTACTTTTAACAGCAAATCTTAAATTTAATTTCAATCTACCTGCAACTTTTTTTACTCTACATGTCAGTTTAAATTTACCTCCATGCAATTATACAGTTTTTATCAAAGACTGTAACATCAACAAAAATAAAGACAAAATCAGAAATTGGTAAAAAGAAATGTAATAATTTTTTTTTTTACTTGACTTCACAAACTCATTCTTTTAAAAGCACAAAATGAAATTTGAAAATGCCAACGCTAAACACTCACAAGCATACTGGCATCAAACAAATAAAACCAGTTGTTGCGTTTTTGTTGTAGGCACAAACAATATAATCTGAATGTATTTTCTTGAAAACTGAAACATTGAGCATCAGCTCATGATAACATAAATTAAATATCAAGAGCAAGTCTGATTCTCTCAATTCCACAGATACATCAAACTGGTGTCCCAGCACACATCACTCATTTGGTAGCTGCTGATACAGAAATTGCACAGGGTGACCCAAACAAAATGAAACCTAACAAAATTATAAGTTTACATCTGTTAGGCGAAAACCTTCATATTTGGTGTACATTACTCAGCTTATGCATGACCAATCTAAATAGCATGGGTGCAACCTGGAAAATTCCAAAAACCGGCAAAAGTTGGGGTCCAGCTTTTTTAGTATTTAAAATGCAAAAAAACCCCTCTCCTGGAACAAAAACATCGGCAGCCGATGAAACCAAAAACAGGCTGCCGGCGTGTAGCCGGCAGAGTTGCACCCATGAAATAGTGGCAAGTTTGTCAGGTAAATGGTCTGTCATTTGTGCAATTTCAAAAAAAGTTACCAAATTCAGGGATCGACTCAACAGTACAAAGGTTTGAAATTGAGCGGCAACCAACTCAACCCGATTTTAGCCCCCCCCAGATTATTACCTTTGGGGTTATTTGAAGGACCTATATACCATAACAAACCTTCGACAATCAGTGACTTGAACACAGCAATTACAGAAATTAGGATCAGGGCATTTCTCATGGAGCAATGCGTTCATGTTATTGATGATTTTGCGTGCCATTGCACAAGTGTAACTTTACAAAGACAGGGGTCATTTTTCCAGTCATTTGAGTTTAGTGAATATCTTCATATTTGTTGTGCATGAACTCTAGTTTGTTCACGACCATTCCACAAGTTTCCAGTCTGTAGGTAAAACTTTGACCTCTCCAAAATGTTTTCAAAATTACACCTCCGAAATTGTCAAAAACACCAACGCTTTCCTGTCTAGGGATTGCCTTGAACCTAGATGTAACTGCTGTCTTCAGGTCACCAATGATCTGGGGGGTGAAGTTTTTTTTGTTGTATACTCAGACATTCAGATAATCTCAAAGGGAAAATTCTGGAGGGTTTGAGTCAGGTAAAAATGGCTACCGCTGAATTTCTAACCGCGTACTGTTGAGTCGATCCTGGAATTTGGAATTTTACTTGACAAACTTGCCACTTTTTGGACGGGTCATGCTTAAGCTGAAGAAATGTCAAATATGAAGTAATTTGATCAACAGATGTAAAAATCATTAGCATTTTTGTGGGCTGCATTGTTTTTGGGTCACCCTGTGTGAAGAGAAAAAAAAGCGTGTACACACACACAAATCTTGCAAGAAAATTAGCAAAGAAACACAATGTCATACACTTCATTGTCAAAGTAAACAATGTATCTCTATCCCTACTTACACTAAACCTCCTTTTCCATTCCAACATCCTAACCCCATCCAATCCATCACCGCCATCCAACAACCTAACCCTGGCATCCCCCCCTTCCCTTTCACTCATGAGCATAAACACGATGAAAGTGTGCAAAACTACATACTTACTTAGAAAAAATAGGACAGGTTAAAAAAAGAATTTGCTTAGTAAAAGAGTTCATTAGATACAAATGATACAAAATTAAAAACAGTCAAACCTGCCTTGGCGACCACCTCTCAATAACGACCATGTGTCCACAGAGATCACCCCAAAGGATCCCTGAATATTGTTTTGCTATACAATTCTCCTGTTCATAGCAATCACGTCTTTGCTTTTGGTCTGTCCCTTTAAACAGGTTCAACTGTACAAAACTTCAGTAATCTGTTATTCATTTTTGTTTATTTTCACAACTTATTATATACATCCTTTTTGTGATAAGTGCATCTAGTTATGTGCAAACTATCAACAAACATGCAGTTTTAACATTAAATACACTAAAAGTTCCTCTGAGTTTTAACCAACATTGCACGTTTGTGTTTGACTATAATCTCGGACTCAGTGATCCCTTAGTGATCAGATTTAACAGCATACTGCACATTCATACATGTATCAAGTTAAAAAGTGCCATTTTTACACAACCTGCATGACAAGCATGCTTACTTTCATATATATTTCCAAAAATTGATTGTGGCTTAAAACATCTTCATACCTCCTTGAAGGGAACAATACGCCTGACTCTTCAAAATGGAAAATCCTACATTAGCTAATATATCATACCCCCCCCCCCCCCCCAAAAAAAAAAATTTATTTAAAAAAAAAAAAAAAAATCTGCTCAATTCTAAATGTATTTTGCAAAGAATAATGCAAAATTCTATTGAACTCTTTCTTGATGTAAATGCCAACAGTCATAATTCACGTTTTCCAGAAATAATTCTGTCAGGATTGTTGGCGGTCTGGAGGAGTAGGATCCGAGTAACACAGACAGGTTTATCACAACATCCAGATCAGCGTGTTCCCCGCTTCCAAATGGCTCTATCCTGCGATCGGGACGAGCAACTGACAGTGATGTGTACGCTATGCAGCGTGCGCTAGATATGATACCATTTTCTTTCGAATATATATGCTTGTATGTTATTTCTTAAGAGGAAATTTTTTATATGTAAAATGTTGAATTTTAATGTCTAATGTAAAGCGCCCATGAGACTGCCATTTGGTGGTGAACAGCGCTATAAAAGAATGTTTTTATTATTATATAATCATTGGAACCACGAATAGCTTGCTGATTACTGGAAATGTTGGCTAAGCACCAGTGTTTTCCTTAAATCACGTGACCTCAAGCCAAACCCACGTGACTTCGATCAAAACACGTTGTGATACGTGCCAGCGATCCTTTCCACAACAAATTCTGAACTCCAATGAACCCCGTGAATGGTGAATTTAGAAAAAATATTGTGCGCAACACATCGGAGTTGATTGTTCATCCCGATCGTGGGATACAGCCCGTCGGAGGCGTGAAGCGTGCTCTGAATGTTGTGAAAAACCTGTCTGTACTCCTCCAGACCGCTGATAATCCTGATTGTCATTTTCGAAAGTAGTCTATTGAGTAATGAAACCTATCTCTCCCCCATCTCCCTCCTTTAACCATCCTCCCCCCACCCCCAACCTCTTCTCTCACAATCACCTCCTTCAAACAGTTACCTGTGTTTTAAACAGAAATGTATGCAATGTTTTAAAAGCTAGTAACAATCAACGGTAACATTTGGCACTACATATAACGGTTATGTTCTCTTTAACGTCAAGTATCTCAACAATAACTAATATATACAGTCACGTTTTTCCCCCCTACATTTTACTGATATTTCTATTGCACCTTCAGTCAACGATATAATGTCCATGATAATACAAACCATTTATTGCATAAGTAAGAAAGATTTACGCAGTGTTTTCAACTAAAATGGGAGTAAAGAGTGCAGAAAACACATATGCGATGTGACCCCAAGACAAAATGTATATTGCTGTATCAGATACATGAAAACGATAACACTCTTAAGGAATTATCCAGCAATATACTGCAGATCAAATCTGTCACAATAATCAAAAGTAAGCAGACACACATACAAAAACACAAGTATGCACGCATGCAACCACTCATGCATACAAGTCTTGACCACATGGCCATACAGATGGCACAATCAAGTAATCAACCACTCATGCATACAAGTCTTGACCACATGGCCATACAGATGGCACAATCAAGTAATCAACCACTCATGCATACAAGTCTTGACCACATGGCCATACAGATGGCACAATCAAGTAATCAACCAATCTATCAGTCAATCATTTCGCACTGGTAACATCAACAGAAACCCTCATGTACCATTTCCTGAGGATGTAAAACACCAAAAAGGTGCTCAAGTCGTCAGAATTTCACATTCACACGCAAGTCACCCTCGCGGTTACCCATTGACTTAGGAAATCAATAAAAAAAAAATGAAAATAAATAATCTGTTTTATGTACAAATTTTGATATCAGTGATTTGTCATGCCTAACGGTGCACAGGATACCATGCAGTTATACAACCAACATGTGTATGGAGCTAGAATGCTGCACATGACCAGAAATGTTTAAAGAGAAGGGTTATCCTACCCTCACAATGTACAGTGACATTAGCATTACACTCAAGCTTTTTCATTTCCAAATGCTGTTTTCACACAAAAACCTCACAACTTAAGTGAGAGAATAACTATCGGCCTTTTCCACCCTAAAACAGGACATTTTCTAGCAACCAATTCAACACCAACACCTGGTTTCTTTTCACATTTAGTCAAGTTTTGACTTGATGTTTTATCATAGAAGGGTAGAAGTGTGTGTGTGTGTGTGTGTGTGTGTGTGTGTGTGTGTGTGTGTGTGTGTGTGTGTGTTTGTGTAGAGCAATTCTACTGAACCGATCTTCATAAAACTTTACATTAGAGTTCCTGAGAATGATATCCCCAGACGTTTTCTTCGATTTTTTTAATAAATATATTTGATGACGTCATATCCGGCTTTTTGTGAAAGTTGAGGCGGCACTGTCACCCCCTAATTTTTCGACAACATGGATTGTAATTTTGGTCGAGCAATCTTCGACAAAACCCGGACTATGGAATTGTATTTCAGCTTGGAAGTTTCAAAATTAATTAATAATCTGAAAATTCTAATAAAAATTAAAATTTTAGTAATCGATCAAAAAATGATTTTTATCTTATTCTTTATCATTTCCTGATTCCAAAAACATATATGTTATGTTTGGATTAAAATCATGCTTAGAAAGTTGGAAAAGAATTCTTTTAAAAAGCGCTTTCCTGTGAAGCGCTATAGGCTACTGCGCTATACTGGGTTGTCACTTTCTGCACGGGCTTTACTGTGAAGCGCTATTTGATTCTGCGCTATACTGGCTTGTCACTTTGTGCACGCTTATTTCCTGCACGTGTCAGTTCAGGGCTCTCTTGGCGCATGGCCGTGAGGGACAATAAAGCTATGATGATTTGGTGAAAAAAATGCAGTCTTGTTAATTTCATTCTTTGAGTTCGAAAGATTGACTAAATGTAGTAATTTTGCTTCATGCGACTTGTTTTTCTTTTTTTTCTTTCTCTTTTGCCATGTTTTTTTCATTAGGATTCTCACCAAGTATTTTGTTTGTTTATTTGTTGCTTAACGTCCAGCCGACTACGCAGAGCCATATCAGGACGAGGAAGGGGGGGATGAAGGGGGCCACTTGTCAAGCGATTCCTGTTTACAAATGCACTAACCCATTACTTGTGTCCCAGCAGGCTTTAGTAAAACTAAATTAATACCTACTGGAAGATTACCAGTTTCCAGTATGTTAAAATAGGCTTAACCTATCTACTGCTGGACTTACATCAGAACACTAACAGATTAAACTATACATGAATCGCGAGACAAGCGGCAAGAGAAGAGATTTTTGGAAAAAATACAAGTGAATGAGCAAGAAGGCAGAAAAAAGAAAAGAATTCATGAAGAAAAAGAGAGCATGACAGGAAAGAGGAACCAAAAATCTACCTAACAGCAAACTAGAAAGCTCCTGCGGTTCCAAAAACAGGAGGGGCCTTTAATTTCATAACCGCAGTGCCCCACTGCGGGAATTCTCACCAAGTAACACAGGTTATAAGAAGCAATAACAGAAAGAAGAAAAAAACATTGGGTTAGCTCATCGACTTTGACAAGGTTTTAGCAATCCATTTCAAGAAAGAAAAAGTTTCAAGGAAATAAATATCACCGGGGTCCAGGGGCAGAGCCCCTTTTGGGGAAGCTGAAACATTTTGGCCTTGTAAATATAAATTTAACCCCCTCTGGTGAAAGATAAATTGTGTATGTAAAGAAAAACACTATTTTGTCCCTCTCACCTGGGTTAAACTATAAAACATATTAGTTACAGGCACTGTATATACAGTTCACACTTACATGCCCTAGATGAGAAGATAACTGTGTTTTTTGTTTTCTTGATTTTACATTCCTTTCCAAAATTAGGGTACATGTAGCTGTCAACTATTCAATGGTATGATGTCAGAGTATGAAAGAAGCATCATAGAAAATCAGATATTTGAAAATCTATGATATTAACTGTTACTCAACAAAAACTAGCTGTAATACTAAGCCTCCCAAACCCTCGTACCATTCCGACATCAAAGCACAACCATGCCTCTCATCACACGCATGTATCATGACTGTCAGCTATTGCAATTGAAGGAAATGATGTTGACTTCACAAGCGTGCGTCATATCCGCATGCATGCATCCCTGTGGAAGCTTTTTTTGATCGCAACACTCACTGCTTTCTCTTCTCCATAAGAAATGAACTCGCTGTTCCCCACCAGTATATTGTACAACACATAGATGACTTGTTGCAGGCACACAAAAAAACGTCCAATTTAAAATAAAATAAAAATTCTCCCCAGAGTGAACTGGTCAGCTATCATATGCAATGAACTTTCATTGCATATGATAGCTGACCAGTTTCACAAAAAAAAGCAGCTTCAAATTGACTGACAGGCAAAAGTTTGCAGCAAGCAGGTTCATGGAATCCCACATTGTCGCGCGTGTCTTGAACTCATCTATCTGCGCAGATACTTTGAATTACATTGCAAACAACAACACAGATTTTCCATTACAGCCTGCTCCAACTGTTCTTGATTTCAGAAATGTGCGAATGTGTGGTAGAAATGGCAAATTCAGAGATGTTGACCTGTTGCTAGTAAACAAAAGGACTTGAGTTAGCTAGAGGATGAACAGGAGGAGAGATTTTGGCGAGTCAGAGGACTGCATAACTCAAGTGTGAGTTCTGCTGAATCCCAATAAAATATTCTCAGGCCAAACAGACCAGGTTTTGATTATTTTTCTTTTGCTGCATCTTTTTTCTGTGTAAGGTAGAATTTCGCATCTTGTTCAAGGGTAGATAGTGGGCTTTTTGGTATGTGGAATGGGGGATGAGAACTATTATGTGTGATTATATCTCACTCAGGGGTAGATGTAAGAGCTATGGATTATAGATTGCCGGATGATGAATGCGTTCATGTGATTTTGTATTTCATTTAGGGTTTCATGTAGAGCTACTGGGGTGTAGATCAGGGATTCATATGGAAGGTGTACTTTTTCTGTTTGCTGCATTGAGGGCTGTTGGGTGGGATTTTTGTGGATACATGTTGGACCTACTGGAGTGCAGTTTTTGCATCTCATGTTGCAATCACTGTGGAGCAAGGATTCACCAGAACGCTTCACTTCTTCTGCTTGCTGCTGGCTTTGGGGCTGTTGGGAGGGATGGGTATGTCTTGCGAGAGCTTGGATCCAGATGAGGACTTGCGAGACTTCATGGAGAGGCGTCGAGCAGTGCGAGTCAGCATGTTGGGCCCACCGCTGTCCACCATGTCCTTAAAGCTTGAGTCGCTACCTGCACACACCAGACACACAGCGTCACCACACTGATATATATCATGAGAAAACAATGGGCCATATCTTTAATACCATTTTTATGATATTGGGATGGGATTAATTGGGGGGGATTCCAGTTCCAGAGTAAAAGGCATATTCAGGAGGTCATGCAGTGTATCTGTTTTGAACTGGTTATTCTTCCAGTTGTAAAACTCACTCAGAAAATGTATGGTACAGAAATGTCACTGACACTTGCATGATACCAATTTATAGAAATTTCTGAAGATTTCAATTCGATAGAGTAATTTAACTGTTAACATGCAAAGTAGTGGTTTGTTGTTCATGTTTGCCTAGGCCAGTTGCTCGCCTCCATTGCCTGTCTATAACCCATTCCTGATCTCAACCCAAGTATGAGAAAAGCAATCATGTGCTCATTGAAAATATTAAGATGTAAGAACATTGCAACAAAAAGATCTTGATCTTGTGTGTGAATGTAACAATTATTTCTTGAGTATTCACAGCTACTCAATAGACGATTTTCGAAAAGAACTCTGTCAGGATTGTCAGCGATCTGTAGGGCTGTATTCCACGATTGGTATGAACAACCAACTCCGATGCTATTCGGAGCCACGAATCGCCACGGATGGCTTGCTGTTCACTGGAAGTGTTTGGGCAAGCACGTGTGCTTTCCTTAACTGACATGACCTCAAGCAAAACCCACGTGACCTCGATCAAAACACGTTGTGATACGTGCCAGCGATCCTTTCCACAACAAATTCTGAACTCCGATCAACTCGTGAACACTGGTTTTCGAAATAAAAGGGTATTATATTGTGCACGCGTTACATGGCATACACATCAGAGTGGAATGCATGTTTGTCCCGATCGGGGGATACAGCCTGTCGGAGGCGTGGAGAGTGCTCTGGATGTTGTGAAAATACTGTCTGCAGTTTCAGGGGCTTGACTTCTCCTCCAGACCGCAGAAAATCCTGAGTTATTTCCGGAAAACGACTATTACATACAGAATACACGCAGACTTTAAAGGCACAGTAAGCCTCCCGTAAACCATCACAGATACTGTCAGGCTTTTACACACAGTACAAACACCCTTCCATTTGAACGCTCACCAAACGGGAACATCCTAGGTGCGCTCCGTAAAGAGCGAGCAATTTTCAAAGAATGTATTTTTGCGTGGTCTATCTTACCCCTGAGCTATCGTGAACCCGTGTGATCCAGTTTCCCTTTTTCACAATGTAGTCGTCAGTAATTTGAATGCGACTCGCTGTGAGCTTATCTGCAATAGCACGTTATTAAGTACCTCTGACTATGCACGAAACAAACGACTGTGGTTCACAAGAACTCTAGCGATGGCTTTTGACTGCTACGAGAACCACGACCTTGCATGACCCTGCTTCCGGGCTTTTCTTTTTGCAAACTTTCAAAACTTCGAATTGTACTGTGCCTTTAAGAAACAAAATACATATACACTGCTGATGTTCCAAAAATCCAGAATCAAAATAACAAGAAAGGTTAGTTATTGGAACATTTAATTTATGGCAAAATAAGACACATTATTTTAATGTTTTATCTCGTCTTGTTATGGCAAAATAAGACACATTATTTTAATGTCTTATCTTGTCTTGTTTTGTCACAAATTAAATGTTCCAATAACTAACTTTTTATTTTATTTTATTTACTTTCAATGACATCAACCCCATTCTTCCCTGTATCTTAATGATCTATTTACTCACATTCATGTCCATGCAACACAAACACATTTAATAGAAAACACAATTAAATCAACATCAAAAGCAAATCAGGAGGCAGTGTATAAAGAGGCTGGGATCAGGCTCCAGGTCTGAAAACAAAATACTTTATTACCAGAATGAAAAAGGAGACTTCAAAGCAACACTGAAGAAAAGGGATATTAAGCAGGTCAATAAAAGTACAAGAAGAGAAGGGGGTGAAAATTCCACATTCAACAAACCCAAAATAAAGAATAAGCAATGAATTCTTTAAAGCACATTCCAGGTGTGGTGTTCATACTAAACTTGGCCAAAAAATTATTGCAACAACTTTCGCACGCTAACAAAAGCGATAAAACGCAATCCATTTTAGTTCAACTTTATATGCTGGAAAAGGTAATTATGTCCACCGTTCATATCATTTGTCCGATCGGTGGTAATTTGTATAGGCATCCCGTTACAGCCTGTCAAACAAGGTCATCCCTAAAATCGACCTGACAAAAACCATAGCCCCGTGTTTTAAAATCTGCAAAAAATCAGAATGTGCACTTACCAAACACTTATGACTACCGTTAGAAAGGCCATTCAATGTTCAGTTCAGAGCATTTTGTTTGATGCACCTTACTTCTCTAGTCTTTGTGTAGCCTTTTGACAAAGGCGGTAGGGGTCAACCGTTTCAGAGGCCAAAAAAGGTAACTCCCAGGGTACCTGCTATTTTAAGCCTTTTTGGTGATGGGGTTGCTTCCCTTTAAAAATGTTAGACGTTTTCAGTACCTAGCATCTCAGACTGTGTCAAATGCTATATGTGATTCGGAGTAAGAATATGTAATTTATTCCTGAATTAATACGAATATTTGTTTAGGTCTTTCGGAAACGTTGCATTATAAGACACGCTTAGTATACACGTTCACCAAAATCAACACAGATTTTGGTCAGCCTATTAGTCATAACTTCTGAAATTTCTAGAGCAATTCATTGAGAACTTGAGCAGATATGGCTCTTTGAGTGAAGGACCCCCTCAAAAATGGCCACAAAACGTGCCTTTTTTGGCCTCCGAAACGGTTGACCCCTACCGCCTTTGTCAAAAGGCTACACAAAGACTAGAGAAGTAAGGTGCATCAAACAAAATGCTCTGAACTGGAAATTGAATGGCGTTTCTAACGGTAGTCAGAAGTATTTGGTAAGTGCACATTCTGATTTTTTGCAGATTTTAAAACACGGGGCTTTGGTTTTTGTCAGGTCGATTTTAGGGGGTGACCTTGTTTGACAGGCTGTAACGGGATGCCTGTAGAAATTACCACCGATCGGACAAATGATATGAACGGTGGACATAATTACCTTTTCCAGCATATAAATTAAGTTGAACTAAAATGGATTGGCGTTTTACCGCTTTTGTTAGCGTGCGAAAGTTGTTGCAATAATTTTTTGGCCAAGTTTAGAATCAAAACATTCAAGCAAAACAAATCCAAAACATCAACAATTGATCATTCAGTAAAACATTTATAAGACATACAATAAACATACTGCAAGTCATTCCAATGAGGGCAAAGCAAAATCAGTCATACAGAAATAAAACCACACAACATGAACCTGTTATATATATCATTTGCTGTTCAATTTGATAAAAACATGCTCTCATGCATGCGTCTAATCACACAATCAGTGCAGGTGTAATAAACACATAAAATAAAAGTTGAGAAAAACAAATCCCTTTCCGTTCTTTCAATCTATTGCATTTATATTATATGGTTTGGTGGAATCCATCAAGATATTTAAGTGTTGGTCCTGTCATACAAAGGACATGCTATCTTCACACTACAGTAGCCTAGCTTACCCAAACCAGGTCTTAGATTATGAGCTAAATGAGCCAAACTCATTGGCATAAGTAATTGTGGGAATCAAGATCCAGCCAAGGTGACACGGCCCCTTCAACCTCCCAGTCCACACCATTCCCCTAACCCATCCCCAAAATTAACTTCTTCTATACCTGGATAAGATCTTTGTGATACATGTACTTGTACTCAGTTCAACACAGCACACAGAGAAAATGTATCTGCTGTATGCAAAAATAAAGACCAACAACAAAAGAAATAAACTCAACTCGCAGAAGACATGCAGGTTACAGTTGTGAAGAATGACGAAGAAGAAAACAATAAACCTAAAAGAGTGATTGCGCTACAGGATAGTATTCATGTCCATAGAAAAATAAAACTTACCAATTCTGAAAGCTTAAGCTTTGCAAATGCTCCTTTCTGTCCATAGTTCTCGCAGCTTTGGGGACAGAAACTTTTAAACATGCTACGCATTAGACAGAGAAGCTGGAACATTCCACACTTCAGATCTACTCTGATGCAACATTTCAGCCTGATGCAATATTGAACTGATTAATTTGGATGATGAAATAACTGTTTCAGCCTTCATTGGAAACAATTTTCTCTTAAGTCGAGTCCTCAATATTAGTTGGAAAGCAGTAGATTAGACAATAGTTTTGGCAAAGTAGAGATGAAAGTCATTTGCTAATCTTGCTCATTTGGTTTGCTGCATGGCTTCCAGGTGTGAACGTTTTTGTTGACAGAATGGAAGCCCACTCCCCCCACCCCCAGTTTAACACTTCCCTCCTTTTAAGGCCTTGCTTTTCAGATATTCTGTTCATAATCTCATTAAATTTAATTTACCACCGTTTTAAGATTCCTTCCTTTTTAATCAGGGTAGTAGTTTACTGATGTGTTGTGCACAATTAGCGCATACAATCTGGAAAAAGACCTATAAGAATTCAATTCAACGGATGAAACGGCGCACTGAAATTACCACTGCATCACCGTATGCACAGTTTACAGCGTTTTGATTTGGACTGAGGAAAGCAAACATTGCGCACCAAACCGAACACATACTGACACAGAATTTGGTAACATATAATACATAAAAAACCCTTAGTTCATTCGGCAGCAGATTGCATTATTTAGCTTATTTGGACAAACACATTTTTGGGGAGCGTGGTGGTTTTTGTGTGTGTGTGTGTGTGTGTGTGTGTGTGTGGGGGGGGCAATGGCCTGCCTCTATAGACCCCCCCTTAGCAAACTTGGCTATATTCGCCTAAATTTGACTTAATATACCATTAGAATTTGCAGGTCAAGGGGGTCAAAAGACCCATAGGGTAGTCAGTCTTTCTTCTAAGTCTTAAAAGGGGGGTTCCACTATTTTGGTTCTTTGTCTGACCGATTTTTGATGCAGTGTTGTGGCTTAATGTTTTGCTTGTAAATGATTTGTGTTTGTTTGCTTTTCTGAGCCCACACAGGTGTATTTTTGCAACAAGCATGTTTCCCTTATGTTGAGGGGGGAAAAAAGAGAAAATATTATAACTGTTGGGACAGGGAGCAAATTGGGGAGATATATATATATAAGAAAAATACAAAAACGATGACATGAAAATGTTAAAAAAGTAAGCTTGGTCAGTCCTGTATAGGGAGTCAAAAAGGGATGTTGATTATCGCATATAATGTATATATTAGGTGCAAAGTATTGTAATAATTGTGCTCGTCATGATACAGACTGGGTTGGCCATTGAATAATGTGTCGCACTTGCCCAGTAACGCAGGACAGAAAAAAAAGAAGGAAAAAACCAAATGCACATTGTCATTGAGCATTTAAATATGCAGTGTCTTCAGAGTGTATTATCTCTTTTATCATATCAAGGATTGGGATGGTTATGCACATGTACAGTACACCTTCTTTGTGAAGCACACCACAAGATATCAAACTTGTTTTCGTGCAAAAAATACACTCTTCACAAACAGCCAGTGACTTAACACGCATAATGAAAATGAAGTCTGTGGGTTATGTTTCAGGTACATATTTGATCTGACCCATTCACTATCAAACCAGACAAAAATAGCTACGACTTGAAGCCTCGCAATCTCTGCTCGTAGATGATAATCAAGATACCAAAAAAATTAATACCTAATCTGGCAATTAAGCCCTGTTATACAGTAGGGTGCCACTATTAACTCTGACAAACAAACACACACATTTATTCACATATGAGCAGACACACAAACACACACAAATAGGATGTTTGGGATGACATAACAATTTTGATAGCTGAACAAAACAAACAGTTAGCAATTAAAAAACCAATGGTTCTGTCTATTGAAATGCAAAAGTTGCTCATTATTTTGCTGATCTGATTTTTGTTGACTTTTTATTTGTGGAACTTCATCTTTAAGGAATTTGTTAATGGCAGCCTGGCCGTTGTCTCAGTTCACTGTTTATTGGAGAAAAAAAACCACCTTGTGTTACCTACCATTGAGAAATGAATCGACTCTTTCAAATAATAGAACTGATTTTAACATGAACAGTCTCATAGCAAAGACCTACACACAAACGCCTCTATCCAGAGTTTCTTTTGATGAGTAGTATACATCGCTACCCAAGCTTTACACAAGGCTCTTAATTGGCAGTGAATGGGTCAAAAACACATTTTTGGAGAGACACAAAATTAGTTGTTTGAGTTTTAGTTTGCTGAAATCAGTTCTAAGTTAGTTTACCGAAATCTGCACCCATTTGGGTGTGATGGCTTCCGAACGTGAAGGTGAACTGTGTGTGAACTATATTATAAACCTGCATCCACGCTATAATTCTGGCACTAAGAACTTTTCAAACATAAATACCAATCGCCTCACCGAAACGTAAGTTGGGAACACTCCAACGAACTGCAACCAATCATGAAATCACCATGAGAGTTAATATCAAGAAAAAAAGGAAACTGAAGCCTTGTACGATCTGGTCAGTTTTTTTCTAACTTACCCATCATCAGAGAACCTGTAACTGTTTTGTTGTTGTTCAGTCATACAAGACTTGGTGTCATAGAGCATGAGTGCAATCCTTTTTATTGTTTTTTATTATGGAAGCAGAACGTGCTTGAATGAAGTTGTATGCATGTAATTTTAGTCTGAAATGCATTCATCCAAACCATTTACTGTTGTCTAATTAGAAATCGAAAATTTCAACAATAAATTTTCATTTAATGAATATACTTACTCAACTCACATAAATAGCATTAACTTAAGCTATTAAAGTAGTACTCAACTCTGGTACAGGGGGAGGTAACTCCCAAAACAAAACAAGTCCGTAGTCAAGGACAGGAGTCACCTCCCCTACTGGTAACCCCGCGCATGCGCGAGCCCTGCTACCGGTCATCATTCCCCCACGGAAACACACACCTTCAACACATAAAAATGTTAGCGGGGATGGTTGGCAGGGTATGAACTATGTGAGTTGAGTAAGTATATTAATTAAATGAAAATTTATTGTTGAAATTTTCGATTCAATCACATATTCTTACGTCAACTCACATAAATAGCAGATTGCACATAAAGGCGGTGGTGGGATACTCACATTATTCTCTAGGAAATATCTGGCCTGCGGCAACCAGTGCTGGAAGGCAGCTAGTACCGTCCGGGCGAGTGCTGGCAATGTCCCAAAGGTAGTAGCTGAGAAAGACGTCCTGAGATGTCCAGTAAGCGGCGTTAAGAACGTCCGACATCCTTCCAGACTTGAGGACAGCTAATGAAGTCGCCCACGCTCGAGGCGAATGTAGAGGGAGGACTGACTGCCCCCCCCCCCCCCCCCCTTGAGTCTGCCAAGCCTTATAAGTGTGGAAGACCATCTGGTAAGCGTGGTTCTTGCGATGTCTTTATTTCTAGCTGTGTTCAAAGAATTAATAGCAATTTCTGATTAGATGCTCTGAGTGGCGCGGTGCGAGACAAATACGCCTTAAGCGCTCGTACCGGGCAATTAGAAAGATCCGGATCGCCGGGCGCCAAAATGTCCCGGAGAGGCCGAATGGAAATAGCTGGTGAAAGCCCGGTTTTTGATTCTTTGCGAGAAAATCGGGACGAAAACGCAGTGAGACAGAACCGTCTCTTTCGAACGCGATGTCACGGTCTAGGCCGGAAAGGCCATGGATCTCGCTACCTCTCCGCGCCGAAGCGAGCAGGATTAGCATGAGAGTCTTACGCGTAAGATTAGAGAGGCTAGCGTCTTGTAACGGTTCGAATGCACTAGAACGTAAGAATTCTAATACTAGAAGAACATCCCAAGCCGGGACCGAAGTCCTTGCTGCTGCGGTACTGAGGGCGGCGCCCTACAACACGCTCGCGATGACTCCCCCAAGGGAGATGGAGCACCCGAGCTGTTTAAGTGTCACGGAAATGGCGGACCAGCGTACTGCTAGAGTAGGCGCTGCACGACCCTGGGAGCAGAGCCATGCCAGATGGTTTGCGACCTGCATCGATCGCGGAGCGACCGGGTTAACACCATTAACTGCACACCATCTAGTCCAAGACAGCCAATGCGATGAATAAACAGAGTGTGCCTTCTGGACCAAGTCCAGAGTGAGATCAGAGGCGCCTGAGCGCCTCAATGATCTCCGCACGGTCTCCAGGCGTGAAGGTCCAGGAACTGGGGGCCATTGTGCGGAATCCCCGTCCTGGGCTGAAGCAGCTCCCCTTGCCTGAGGCCGAGAGGGATCGGAGGGCCGCTGGCGAGACGCAAAAGGTCCGGAAACCAATGCTGGCTCGGTCAGCGGGGAGCCACGAGAAGAAGGTCGGCCTTTCGCAGGACCTTTCCGATGAGCGGAACGGGTGGGAAGGCGTAAGCCTCTAACCCTGTCCAGTTGATCGCCATCGCGTTGATCTTCCACGCCTCCGGATCCGGAAAGGGGGAGACGAAGATCGGGAGGCGACGAGAGAATCTCGTGGCAAAGAGATCGATCATCGGGCGCTCTACTTGCGCCCAAAGGCGTAGGAGCGCCTGATGGGTAATAGTCCACGCTGTATGAAGGACCTGGGAGGAACGGCTGAGAGCGTCGGCCAAGACGTTCAGACAGCCGGGCAGATAGCGAGCCAATATCAGAATCTGATGGTGAGCGCACCAAGAGAGTATCTCGCATGCTCGGCTGGACAACAGCTGAGACCGAGAGCCTCCCTGCTTGTTGAGATAAGCAGCCACCGTCGTGTTGTCTGTATGGATCAACACGTGGTTGCCCCGGAGGGCGGTGACAAAATGCTGTAGGCCCAAGAACACCGCCTCGAGCTCGAGGCGGTTGATGTGCCATAGCTGCTGCTCTGGTGACTACCGACCGGAAGTCGTGTGTGCGTCCAAGTGAGCTCCCCAGCCCTTCTGAGACGCGTCTGAGAAGAGATGCGTGGAGGGAGGAGGTAGTGCTATGGGCACGCCCTGTGTGAGCCAGAGAGTGTTCATCCACTGAAGCGTGGTCTGCTGAAACCAGCCCCCGAGAGGGACTGAAACAATCCCATCCCTGGGAGGCCGGGTTCCAGACTGAACTGAGTGCCTCCTGAAATGGGCGCTTGTGTGCCCTGCCGAGTGGGATGAGAGTCGACATGGACTCCATCTGGCCCTGGAGCGACGCAAGCATCCTGGCTGGAGCCGAATGTCGCCCTGACAGGGAAGACAGGAGGGCCTGCAGTTTGTCGATACGTCGGTGAGTGGGACGGACCGTCCACTCCCGTGTATCGAATACCATGCCCAGGTATGTAAAGGTCTGTGACGGAGTCAACTCGGACTTGGTTCGGTTGACCTGAAAGCCAAGAGCCTGTGCCTGGGCAAGAACGAACCGGGTATGCTGGTGGCAGAGTGCTTCTTGCTGATGAAGTATCAGCCAGTCGTCGAAGTACACTCTGAGACGAACGCCGTGCTGCCGCACAAGGGCGCAAAACTGGCACACCACCATTGTGAATACCCAGGGGGCGAGTGAAAGCCCGAAGGGTAGAGCTCGAAACTGAAACACTCGGTCCCCCCCACACGAAACGCAGCCACTTCCGGTCTGCCTCGTGCATGAGGATATGGAAGTAAGCGTCCGTCAGGTCGACGGACGTCACCCAGTCTAGGGGACGAAGCGCCTCCCTGACGGTCGCTGGCGTTTCCATTGTGAACCGAACTTTGCGCAGAAAGCGGTTCAGAGGCGAAAGATCCAAGACCGGACGCCACCCTCCGGACGCCTTGGGTACGACGAAAATCCTGCCGTAGAACCCCAAAGAGGAGTGGTCGAGAACCTCTTCTATTGCATGTTTCTGCAGCAATAGAAGGATCTCTGCTTGGATTGCCTCCCGAGCGTCGGCGCTGACCGGAAACCGGAAATTGGCCGGCGCTCTGGACAGAGGTGCTTTGTCTCCCTGCCAAGGAAGACGGAACCCCGACTGAATCATCCCCATGGTGATCCAGAGACTGTCTGTCCGGGACAGCCATGCTGGAAGGGCCCGGGAGAGGCCGCCTGCTACCAAGGGGTAGAGGCTTGGGGGTGTCTCATTGGGGGTTGGGCTTGCGCCCAGACCCCCGCTTCTCGAAGGAAGGCTTACGCTGGTAAGGGCGGGACCTCGAGCCGCCTCTTCCTGCGTGGGACGCCTTCTGCCCAGAAGACTTGGAAGGCGCTGGGGCAGACCCTCGTGGTTTGTTGCTCTGCTGCTTGAGAGCAAGCTCCGTCAGCTGAACCACATGCTGGTCGCGGGTTTCTTCGGCTTGCCTCCGAAGAGCTTCCAGTGACCGCGACCCCAACAATGCCCCCTCGGAGAAGGGAGAGACTCACAAAGAGTCTATGGTGGCTTTGTCAGTCAAACGCGAGCCGTTGAGAAGGGCCTCATGTCTCCAAAACACAACTTGTAAATAGAGACGAGCCGCGTTCGTCATCTGGGTGTCAGTGACCTTCGCTAGAGCAGCCAGGAGCATGGCTGCGTCTGCCTCTACCGCGTCATCCTGAAATGGATGACGTAATGGCTCTCATCAAAGACCTAATCAGCGTTTCCGCCAGAGAGGAAAGCTCAATGGAGGAACGCCCGCTCTCCTCTAGCCCTAGGAGACCCTGTTCCATGCAAACGGCGGTTCTCTCGCAGCTATACCCGTCTTGCCGCAGACGAGCCAGTTCCGGTGTCACCGGAAGTGGCGCTTTGGGCAACGAAAACGAGGAGAGGAGGGAGTGCGGCTTGCTCGGAAGCCGCGTTCTCCTCGAATTGGCTGGTGGGCCGCCGCCTGCCTGTGCCAAGGCCAACCAAGGCTGAGCAGATGCAGGAGCATTGCCATGAGCGACCAAAAGAGGGAAGGGTGAGGCAGCGTCTGCACCTAACACCTGAGCCATCGCAAAAGGGACAGAAGGCGACTCGACAAAGCGAAACCGCGCCTTAGCATTCCCGATGCCCGCAAAATCCGCCATAGCGGAAGGAGGAGGAGCAGCGAAAGTAGATTTGGCCGAGACACCTTCGGGAAAATACTGCGAAGTGATCTCCGCCGCCAACTCCAGAGTAGGGCCAAGCTTGCTGGGGATACGCAAAGGAGGATCAGACTCAGAACAATCGTCATCACCCTCTATTCCCTCAAAGCAACCTTCCTGTTCTTTGTCAGAATAGTGGTCCGGAATCCCACCGGAAACCCACACATCCGCCGGAACACCAGAGGAGGAAGTGGCCAAAGTCGGCTGACCAAAACTCGGAAGTGCAGAACCAATAGCCAAGAATTGCCCAGCGACAGCGCTACCGGAAACCAGAACCGCCGAAGCGGAACCGGTAGTAGCGAACGGAAGTCGGTGCATCACCGGAGCCGGAATAGCAGGGTCACTGCTACCGGAAACACCGATGTGCTGCCCTCCGCCGGAAATGCTCGCCGAAGCAAACCCGGAAGTGGAGAGTGACATTCTGTGGGTAGCCGCGACAGGAAACCCCGAGGGGAGACCGGAGGAGGCTACCACCTGCGTACTAGTGAAGGGAACAGCCGAAGCCGAATCGGAAGTAGCAGGCCGTTGTCCGCCGACAACCTCTCCCAGGCCGTAAACGGACAAGGAAGCTGTTGCTGCCTGCCCCCCAGAGGCCGGAACAGCCAAAGCTGAACCCAGGGAGACAGACTGGCGCGCGTCACCGCTTCCCCGCACAGATGCCACAGGGGCAGAATGCAGCCGAGGAGGAGGAGTCGTCCGAAATCCCGGCGGAAACGCAGAAGCGAAACCAGGGAAAACAGGTATGTGAGAGCCCCCAAAAAATTGAGAACTCCCACTAACACCACCCAACGCCGGAGCGCTAGAGATGGGCGGTGCTGAGAGACCAAACTCCCCTGGAAAACCAGGTGAATCGGTCAACAGACCAGAACAGTCCGGTCCGATGTCGGCAGAAGTAATGGTGGCCGACGTACGAAGCCGAGAAAGAGACGAAACGTCCCCCACGCCAGGCGGTAGGGAAGCGACCGTCGAGCGAGCCATGTTCCTCTCAGCCGAATGCATAGACTGCAAATCTTGCTTAAGCGCGGCAAACATGGACAAAAGTTCAACCCTAGTCACAACATCACTCGGCCGAGAAACAGGCGAAAGCAAAGGGGGTGACTGAAACACCCGTGCAGACGACGTAGAGTCGATAGACACGCGTGCAGACTCCTTAGTTGCGGGATCGAAAACCTGCACTTCAGACGGCTTAGAAGCTACCGAGGTTCGCGTCTTGGGCTTCGCTTTGGCTTTATCTTTATCTTTATCCTTCCCCGGGGAAGCGAGAAGAGAGACTTGCTTCGACTTGCTCTTCGAGCCTTTTATCCGCCATAATGAAACGAAGTGCCAACGTAACACGTGGTGACAAAATTTCACAGGGAAGGCAAAAATTACAAACTGTCGAAACGGGTTGCGAAAACAAGAACGTTCTTACCAAGAAGAAGAGACGCAACGCAGGAAACCAAGGTCAAATGGCCTTCCACAAAGACCAAGACAAAGAATTGCCAGAGAACTACAACACGTCCTATCAGTAGTGTTGAAGTGGGTGGAATGATGACCGGTAGCAGGGCTCCCGCATACGCGGGGTTACCGGTAGGGGAGGTGACTCCTGTCCTTGACTACGGACTTGTTTTGTTTTGGGAATTACCTCCCCCTGTACCAGGGTCAAGTACTACTTCAATACCTAAGCAATGAACTGAAGTTAATGCTATTTATGTGAGTTGACGTAAGAATATGTGATTGAATCTGTCCCCTGCTCAATGTAATAACCGAACTCCAATGGACACCTGCTTATATGGGCCATATAAGCAGGTGTCATCTGTCACTAAAAACAGTCGTACAGGTACACTTCCCATTTGGATGACAGACTCACATCCTGTGTACCATGTGCCCCACCCCAGTGTCAAACACAGGTTCACTCATAAACTCAGTGTATATATTCAAGGTATATACTTCATATGTTTTTCAGGTTTCTGAACTGTTGTTTTGTTTGACAACTTGAGATGTAAGTGCAAAATGTGTTTTCCTGAGTGTGATAGACATCAAATAAGAACAGAAATTAGAAGGCTACAGAGAAACATGAATACACAATCAGTCACAATGTACATTGTCTGCATTAATAATAAAAGAAAAGGTCAGTACTAACTGAAAGCTTCACAGTAAAAGACGCTGAATCACAAAATACAGTTACTGAGTACTAAACGGTTAACAAAAGAATACAACAAAATAAATTCAAGATGCATATGTTGAAAGTCCAAATCAGAAAAGACAAAAATACATGTTTTCCAATAACAAAAATGTACAAGTTAATCCACAGAATGAAAAGGTTGTACAACAGGAAAAGATTGAACAAGGTAAGTTTTATGTCAAAGCATGAGTTAAACCACAAACGACTGGAAAAAACAACCTGTAGTACTCACACTTTAATATCTACCCCTTCCTGTGAAGAATGGTTAAACGATATTGATGCAACAAAACAATCAGTCATTTCAAGAGGCATTTCCCTTTAAAACTCTTTGTCCAGCCTGTAAAGCATTAAGACAATTCTTGGAAGAGTAAATTTGCTGAAAAACCAACAGGGACTTCTGGCACGAGAGTAATGAATATCAATCAGTTACAATGGACATTTAAGCTTCGAACTGGAAACGCTGATGACAATGAACAACTGCTAAAATTGCTCATCAGAGTTTTTAGAAAGGCAGTACTTTGTTTTGAGATCAAGGTGTATAATCCAGAAAATTCCTCTTTTGTCACAGCACAACAAGGCAAAGATGGTCAAATATCCATGCGTGTCAGCAATTTGCACCACTCGTCAAAACCTGAAAAACATTCCAATACTCCACTCTGAAGCATCAAGTGAAGTACCTGAAGACATCTCAGGAACCTGCCTTAAGAGTCAGGTGGAATTCAGAGCGTGTCAAAATCGGAGCTGTTGGGGCGAGGATGTCGTCTGAGGCCCCCAGACCAAAAGATGGCCGCTGGTACGGTGTGGTGATGCTGAGCTGCTGACAGCAAGGGGAGGTTATCAAAAATCTGATGGCAAGGGAGTGGATCTGAATTCTGTGAACAAGGGAGGGAATTAGAATTCTGACTGCAAGGGAGGTAATCTGAAATCTGTTAACAAGGGAGGGAATCAGATTTACAAGGGAGAGAATTAGATTCTGACTGCAAAGGAGAGAAACAGACATGTTTCAACAAGGGAGAGAATCAGAATTCTGACTACAAGTGAGATAATCAGAATTCTGACTACAATGGAGAGAATCAGAATTCTGCTTGCAAATATGGGAATCCAAAATGTTATTAAAAGGAAGAGAATCAGAAACTCTGCTAACAAGGGAGGGAATCAGAAGTCTGTTAACAAGGTAGGGAAATAAAATTCTGTTCACATGGGAGGGATTCAGAATTCCCAAGGGAGCGAATCATAATTCTATTAACATCAGGGAAAGGTGACTCAGATTTCTCTTTTCAAGGGGGAGAATCAGAATTCTGTTAACAAAGGAGGGACTAAGAATTCTCACTGTAAGGGAGAAAATCAGAATTCTGTAACTAAAAGGAGATACATTAGTTATCTGATGGTAATTATCCACAATCAACAGAACTGGGGAGAGTCAAATACAATAACAGAAGACACATTCTGATCACTATACATGATTGACAATGACCGAAATTACAGTTACATGTATATATCACCAATGTCACGTTATTTAAATAGGGATTTTTAGCGAGTAGTATTTGATACTGTTAAGAATGCACAGTCAGTGCATAAGTTTGCCACATCAGTTCGACGGTGAACTATAAAGGCAGTCACCAGAGTAGCTGATGAAGGATGATACGTACAGATGGTGGAGACAAAAAATTGCAACACTCTATTACGCAATTTGAGGAACTTCCATGGAAGAAGACCCATCTACATGTACAACAAGTCTGTGAACTACAGGAAAAAACATCTCGTCGCTGTCAATGCAAGACCTCGTATGTGCAGTTTTGCAGTTATGAGAAAAACGAAAAAAAAATTTTTTTAAATCTGTGTTAATGTTACCTGTAACATTCTGCCTTCCATGGACTTCTAATGTACTGGGGAGGCTTCGTGTTACTTTTTGTGCTAATCAAATGCAGTGCGCCTGATGTAGGTACAATAATGTGCAGATATGAGGAATTGACCCCAAGTCATGGGCTGTTTTCTTGTGTATACGAGGTTTTGCACTCACAAACTCAACAAAAATGACGAGACAAAATTGTTTAGCATGAACAAGCAGAACAAAAATGATTTATGCAATTCTGCACATGCGAGTTCGTAGGTTCAGACAGAAAAAGAGAGAGAAAAAGAGAGAGAGAGAGAGAGAGAGAGAGAGAGAGAGAGAGAGAGAGAGAGAGAGAGAGACAGACAGACAGACAGACAGAGAGACAGGGACAGAGTTGAAGAGACATAAAAGAGAGAGACAGAGACAGAGCGTTATTTTCTTTAAACCCCACTAATGATATTCTGATTGGCAAGGCTTTATATTACAGGTCCCACTGTAGTGGAGCTCATAATTATTGTTAACAATGTACTGTTCAGAAACAAGTGATGGAGGCACAAACTAAATATATTGATAATTAATAATACATATGATAATTTAAAGGAAATGAACAGGGTTGATTCAGAGCATTTTCAGTTTCAGAGAATTTTGTAGTGTGGGAATATGTGATGAACAAGCTACAGTGGTACCTGGGATGACATTAGACAGCTTTGGGACCAGTACAAATATTGTCCCTTTATTGCAGGTGCTGTCGGTTTTTCCCCCTCACATCACCAGTTTTAATGTCCCCATTAGGCCTGTGAAGTATATAAAGCACACATTTTGTTAGTTAACGGACATGTACATGTATAATTTTTGTCAAGATAATAGACACATTGGGACAACAGAAGGTGTCCTTTCTTGGGAGGTGCCCCTTCATTGGAGGGGCCTCATTGTGCAGGCACCACTGTAGCTAGAAGCTGATGTTTTATGATGGAGGTTGGGTGGCACGTGCGCTCATGAGATTCTTCTTGCTGATATTGTTCAACATTTACTGGCAATGAATGGGTTTGTTACGAGAGTGTTAAAGCAAACAAGTGAAGATGAAAGATGAGAATAAATTTGACAGCTAGAGGTAAAAAAAACCACTGGGATGGGTCGACCTATTCAAATGTTTTTTAGTGTTTAAAAAAAAAATATTGTCCAACTTTGTTTTTTTCATAATTTTGTACAGCACAATGAAGAAATTAATCAATAAATACAAGGACAACCAAAATGCTGAGCTCTTACTTAATAAAATATCAAGGTTTTTTTTCTCCTCACGTCATGACTGTGGTTTGAAGATACTCAATTATGTAGAAATCAACCCCCCGCGGGTTATAGGGGGAAGAATTTACCCGATGCTCCCCAGCATGTCGTAAGAGGCGACTAACGGATTCTGTTTCTCTTTTTACCCCTGTTAAGTGTTTTTTGTATAGAATATAGTCAATTTTTGTACAGATTTTAGTCAAGCAGTATGTAAGAAATGTTAAGTCCTTTGTACTGGAAACTTGCATTCTCCCAGTAAGGTAATACATTGTACTACGTTGCAAGCCCCTGGAGCAAATTTTTGATTAGTGCTTTTGTGAACAAGAAACAATTGACTAGTGGCTCTATCCCATCTCCCCCCTTTCCCCGTCGCGATATAACCTTCGTGGTTGAAAACGACGTTAAACACCAAATAAAGAAAGAAAGAATGTAGAAATCAGCCTCCATGCAGTCTTACATATTGCATTCAATGGCTAACTATGGCAATACGTCTTCTTTGAAGGTCTCTTCACTATATGCCGTACAGAAGAGTGTTGTTATTAATGATATCTTCTCTCCTGTATAGACCATCTTCAGAGATCTTTCTTTATTTGGTGTTTAACATCGTTTTAAACCACGAAGGTTATATCGCGACGGGGAAAGGGGGGGAGATGGGATAGAGCCACTTGTTAATTGTTTCTTGTTCACAAAAGCACTAATCAAAAAATTGCTCCAGGGGCTTGCAACGTAGTACAAACTGGGAGAATGCAAGTTTCCAGTACAAAGGACTTAACATTTCTTAGGTTAGTAACTGATCGAACTGTCGCTTTTCAAGCATTTCACCTAAATTAAACAAGAATGTCACAGTTTGTGTCTATGGTGCAAGGTAGCCGACCGTCTCATTGTAGCCAAGTTACGACAGTTGCTCGATTGACGCATTTCACGTCTTCGATATTCTGTCTTGAGCTCATTTCCCAATGAGCTGCCTTAAAAACAGGAATGTCCTGCAATTGTAGTATGCGTTGGAGGTTTCTTTTGGATGGGAAAGGACATTTTAAGAAGCAGTGAGAGACCCTGCAAATTAACATTGAAAGTGGGAACTTCGGAAGCAAAGTTGCCAGCTACTCGGTATGCAAGAGCTAAATTGAAAGCCGAAGTAGTGGCTTCGAGAGTTCTGAGGTCAAGGTCGAGGAAATTGGGGGAATCCCAATTAGTGCGCATGCGTTTGTAAACGGTAGGCTTGGTGACCAGAGGAAACAAATCTCATCACGAGTTCGTAAATGGGCGAACGTTGATCACGCTGTAGCTTTTACTATAGTTGTTGCTTCTGCCTGGTTGAACGAAAGGGTCGGTTCAAAGCTGTGATGATTGTCTTGAAATTGAATGACTGTCTATAATAATGATTTTGTTGACCAGAATGTTGGGGAAAATAAAACATTTTTTGTTTATGTGGTAGCGAAGTCGGTTATGTTAAACCTCTTCTTTTTTTAATGATTGTGTATCGGTAAAACTTGTTTTGGACAAAATAGGTTGGTTAGAGCGAACGTTTGGGTTACTGGTAAATTTGAAAAGGCAGAAATCAATCAGTGTTTGGAGAATCAAGATATAAGGTGTAGTGAAAAGAAGATAAGTTCAGTGACTTTCATATTAATTGGGAAAATGTGTGTCCGAATTTTTACAAAAGATAAATTGTTGTACTTTGGTATTTGTACATTTTGTTTGTCCTCGTTAATTGTGTACAGGATGTATGTTTATATAAAGTTGAAAGTCAAGATTGTATTTGTTTAGCCTACGCGCGTGTGTGCATGTGTGTTAGACATAGACATAGACATAGAACACTGTATTATCTCAATTACGAGAAACTCAGGTGTGGTGAATCATAATAAACAACATAAAACGTAAGAACATCAATAAAATATCGAGGCACAAATACTCAGCTCATAATAGTGTGTGGTAAGGGGGGATAGGGGGGTGCACACACACACACACACACACACACACACCATTGAACACATGCACACACACACACACAAACACACACACACACATGCACACACACACACACACACCGTCGAACACACACATAACGTCGAACACACACACACACACACACACACACACACACACCGTTGAACACACACACACTGTCAAACACACACACACCGTCAAACACACACATAACATCGAACACACACACACACACACACAAACACACACTGACACGCGCGCACACGCAAACAAACATATGAAGGAACAGACGCACAATTATACCTGCACGCACGCACACACAGGCAGGCAGGCACTCGCACAAACACACACACACACACACACACACACACACACAGATAAAGCAATGACAAAAAAAATAGCAGAAACTTACACTTGAACACTCGAACACTCGAACACACACACACACACACACACACACACACATGAAGCAATGACAAAAACAACAGCAGAAACTTACACTCAAACCCACACACACACACACACGCACACACACACAAACACACAAACACACATGCACACAACGAGCCCATTTTTCATAGAAACACAGTAACCCCCTCGTATAAGCGGGAATGAAAGAGTGGTGGCCAATGACCCAGAACAAACAAAAGTCAAAGCTGGCAACTCAGGTTTGTATTCAGGGAAATTTGCACGAAATGCATGCACAAGATACGACTTTTCCTTCTATTTTCTCTCTTTGGGACTTTCATTTGCGTCAGCTCGGTTTGATATGAAAAACTGAAGAAAAGCCCTGCCTTTTTGCAGTGAGAAACTGTGGAAGTAGCGTGTTTACTACTGGGTCTGGCTGAAGTACATTTACCCTCATTTACTTCCTCGTTAGCTTCCAAAGTAAACTCTTTTTTCGTCCCATGCATGCGAAAGTGAGGATGTACTTCCGATGTCGCTCAAAACATTAGAAGTATTCGCAAACTACCCTGAGTTACTTCCTCGCTTTGCTTCGAAGTAAACCCTTTTTCCGGCCCATGAATACGAAAGTGAGGCAAGTACTTCCAATGTCACTGAAAACTTCGGGAGTTGTCGCGAACTTCCCCCATAAGCATACGGGCCCAGAAAGCAGCCACCATGTTGATATTTGGTACTGTCCAAGTGGAAGGATGCTCTTATCCCATGAAAAAGGCAATTGACAGATCTGTAGTTTTCATGATGGTTTACATGGTAAAAAAAAGGTATATTGTTTGCGCTGGGACACTAAATAGTTCAGTCAAATTCTTCCCCAAAAGGCCTCAACCTTAAACTTAAATTGTCTTAAATTTGATCTCAGCTGTTTTGTACTGAGTGAATGTGAGTGCATAATACATGAATACTAAAAATGCGCTAAAATCATCTGAACAGAACAGTGTTGTTTTTCAAGTCAAAGAGTGCAGCCCTTTAAAAATTAAGAATAAAGACTGAGCATGCCCCGGAAGCCAGTTGGAAAGTAGAAACCCCCCCCCCCCCCCACAAAAAAAAACTGCACCACAAACTAGACATCCCATAAACTATTATTTGCCACAATCAAAACATAAAGTACATTTCCGGAGTTAACAGATAAGATTTTCTGCACAAATGGTGCATTTTTTCAAGCAATTTACGCCAGTACAAAAACTGAGATTTGTTCTTGAATCTAGTTTTAATAGCTTACTTACCATACCTTACAATAGTCTAGCCCAGGGGGGTTAGAGCGATCGACCCATCATTTAAACAAAAGTTTGAAATACCTCGGATTCCGGAAATAGCCCAGAGTTAGTATAATCTGACATCTCGCATGTTCACTTTTCCTTTGGTGGAAATCTCTGCTGAACTTCCATTCTAGGAGAAGAGGGGAGGCGGGAGGGAATCCGTGTAAGGTATGGTAAGTATGCTTATTAAAAATGAGATTTAAGAAAAAATCTGTTTAATTGCACATACATGTACAGTGTACCATACCTTACAATAGCCTGAATGCAAAGAACAGGCGGAGAGACAACCTAAAGATGAGGTTCCGCGGTGATCTGTAGCTGATGGGTCACTAAGAAGTGAATTGAGCCCAAGAGGCTGCCTTTGAAAGGTCAAATCATAAGACCATTGGGAAGAGGTTGCCTCATGCTTTCAAGTTTTTGAGCCCAAGGACATCTCGCTGGCTATAAGACGAGATCCTCTGTACAGAAACAACTAACACAGAGTATGGATTCGATCAGCGGAGTAAGATCTTCTGCTCTCTAATGTCGATGAGAAAATTCCTGAGAACAGGAACAGAAACTTAGATAATGCTGCTAGTAGTGTGCATCTCCTACAAGCGTCTGCTCGACATGAGAGCACAAATGAAGCAGCTGGAAGGAAGGGGTCGATGCTCACAAGAAAATTATTATACAATAAGGGAGCAGAAGAAGCAATGAAAATCTCAGATTTTTGGTCCCTCCCCGTTGCTGCTGTAAAACGAGCCTGGGTTGAGAGGGAATTAGGCTCGTGGGGCGTTATTCCTTAAAATGTAAGAAGAGGGTGCTGGCCTGAGTGGGTAGGCCCCAGCCGCACTAACTGAAGGGCCCCGTCCTTCTAAGGGAGGTGTGCTGGAGCCAGTTTTAAGGTTGAGCCTCCAAGTGAGGGAGAACAATGGAACCACTTGCTCAGACCTCTTAAGTAAAACACTTCCTGATCCGCCAGGTTTGGATTAATTCCCAAATGGCAAAGCAGAATCGAGTATACTCTATGAGAGTAAAAGACTCGACCTGAGAGCTGGCTGGTAATTGAAGCTAGTCTGGTGAGCCCAGTGTTCGTCACGGTGGTTCTGCTTCCCCTGTAAGGCCAGAAGTCTTTTAACACTTTCACGACGGGAGGTGACTATATTAGTAATAGCGCTGACACGCCCACGGACGGGAAGTGACTATTTTAGTATTGGACATACAAGGTACACGACTCGTGATTGCTTCCCGGTTTTTGAAGCTTGCAGTAAATTGAGTTGTTTCCCTTGACACACTTGGTGTGCCCTTCCGCCATATGCAAAATTAGCCTGATTTGTGTGGTTTTTTCGAGAAAAAAAATGAATCAAAGGCGAGCCTTGTCACGGGAGGAGATTCTCCGGATGTTGGATCTTGAGGACCCTGTAGATCATGATTCCGACGTGTTGTTTTCGCCTCAAGAAAGCGATAATAGCAGTGATATTGAGGAAGAAACAGTCCTGTTGTTGCTAGTATGAGTCGTCAAACTACACGTGTTAGGGTGGTACTGCATGAATCTTCGAATGTGTAGTTGCAAGGGGGGCGTGGCAGCACTGATAACAATGGATGGCTGGAGCCTAATCCTTTTGGAAATGTTCATAGGTGTACAGTTGGGACTTTGTTGTGAAAATGTGACTTATATTCAATATGGATTACCTAGACATCATTTGGTGAGTGTCACAGTTTTGTTTCATTTGAGTCAGGATGCTGTGAGTGAATGCGGGATTTGCTTGTTTTTTTCTTTGTACTGTCTCCTTATTTCTGTGTAGAATTTTAACAATATTTCAGCTAATTCATAGGTTTTACACCTTGTTTGGTTATAAAATTATTTACAATACTTTCTGTTAAAAAATAACTTTTAAAAAAGCAGTGGAAAAGAAAACACACACAAAAAAACGTTAAAAAACACAAATTATCCCCCTTTCACCCCCCCTTTGCTAAAACAAATCGCGTGACAAACTTATAAATAGCACGACTGAACTGGGCATCCATTTTTTAATTAGTACACAACATTTGGTGGTGATTGGACTTAATTCAAGCTTGCTAGACAGATTTCTTTACAGTTACTGTTTTTTGGGAAGTTTCTTGGTGGCAAGCTTGGGCAGGCAGGACGTTAACGCCGTGGCAATGCTAGTCACAATAGTGTTAAGAGAGCAGAACAATGGTGACTGCGCGTGAGAGCGAGAAATAAAAAGACCGAACAATACTGTACTCACGTGATTGACGAAGATGATTCGAATAAGAAAGCACGACGTTTCGACCACTGACTTCAGGCACAATTAAAACACACAAAAAAGAAGAAGACAGACAACAGAACAGAAAGAAGATCTACAGATTAACGATTCACATTTTACGACTCACAAACCAAAGCAATAAGCTATCTTTGGATTGTGAGCTGAGGGGGGTTCGCGTCTGTGAAGGCCCAAGTGGGCACGGTTCCCTTCTCACCAGGTGAGCGAGCCAACACGGACACGGTTTGTTTTGAAATGGACTTTTCCGTCACTCAGGCGAAGAAGAGAGCATGTTGCGTGGTCGAGCTGTCGCGTGGCTTTGCTACACTTGGGCTTTGGAACAGCAGCAGTGCTGAGTTGCTTATCTTGCTGAGCAGGTAGAGGAGTTCCCGGGGAACTCATCCTTAATGTTAACAAAGCAAAAAAGAAAGATCTCACCGGTTTTCTGAAGTCGAAGACGCTGAGAGATGGGATCGATGTTGCTGCAATACAACTCGAATACCCGGATGTCACGTGATAGCCCAGATTATATAAACTCTCCGCTATTTTCGGAATCCGAGGTATTTCAGACAGTAATCTTTAAAAAAAATTATGGGTCGTCGATCGCTCTAACCCCCCTGGGCTAGGCTTTTGAAAGGTATGGTAGAGTATGTACAATTAAATCTAAAATCGATTTACCTACTAAGAATAACATTGTAGCAACATTCATTAAAGTGAATTCGTGGTCCAGTGATTCATGCTTAATATGAAACTCTGCACAGCTTAAAACGTGACTTTTTGTGTGTGCATATCTCCCTATATACCCCCATAAATTGCTGAACGGTATAAATCAGTTCTACCCACTTTTTTGACTAAACAAAGGGGCAACTTGTTCAAATAAAGCTTCAACGCATCAGACAGTGGAACTAGAAGAGAGAATTCTGATGAGGAGGAACTATAAGTGATGTATTTAGTAAACATGAGTACTTTCTTGACCAAACTTCAAAGGAGAAGGGCGGTCAGTGCAGCGACCATATGTGCGTGCACAGCTCGAGAGTGCGTCTTACCACTAAGGCTGTGAACAACACAATTTGGTGCAAAAACAAGCTCAAGGACTTCTTGGAAACCAGTTCCACCCAGCTGCCCCACACAACCAAGAAAGCTCATTTGTGTATGAAAAGGTCCCAGTCGGAGCACCACACTCTTGACTGGACTGTCAGGTCAGACAATAGACTGAGCCTTCTGGAACAACGGTTGATCGAATGTGACCACTGGTGTCATCTGGCACTTTTGAGCGTGTTCACATATAAAGATCAGGGTGGAGTAAAATGCATGACATATCACCAGAGTTCAAGTCTATCATTGGCATGAAGACAACCTCCAACATTCCAGGAAACAAGTACACCCCATCGTGAGTCATTTGCGTAAGTCCGTTCCACGCCGGTTGCGGAGATTTGAGTAGCCACAAAATTTTCCATAGGGGACTTATGGGTATAAATCTCATCATCGGTACTGATGTCAGCACGATCTTTGTATTATGTAACAAATTTAACAGACACAAGTCCGTTCCAGTCAGACCTGGAAAAAGCGCATTCAATACTGAATCATGCAACACTCATGAAAATCTATTGTGTTGCTCTGTAAAGTGAAAAGCGTGTTGCACACTTTTTTTTTCTCAAGGAAAACTGATAAGCGAGATGAGAGAGAGAGAGAGAGAGAGAGAGAGAGAGAGAGAGAGAGAGAGAGAGAGAGAGAGAGAGAGAGAGAGAGACAGAGAGAGAGACAGAGAGACAGAGAGACAGAAAGACAAGAGAGAGAGAGAGAGAGAGAACCCGTTAAAACGGATACCAATCTTGCCAATTTTGGCGATGCATCTTTAAAACCATACAACAGCGAATGACCAAAAAATTTGACTTCGCTAATATTTTGTTTGATATTTTTCAGCGTGTGTTGAAACAAGTGTGAAAAATTACAGAAATGTACTCGACCGACTTTATGATACAGAAATTTTAATATGATGACATGTCAACAATAGTATAAATGAGGTTTGGGTTATTGAATAGGTTATCTGAACGATCAGTTACAATCACAGGACCTATCTTGTAAGAGGTGCAAATCTTTCGTAAACGTTTGTTGTAATGATGTGTTTCGATTTGGATTAGTGCAACGTGTCTTTCCAATATGGCTGGACATAGTGTTATTGCATGACGTTTTTGTGGGATAAAATTAGATCAGATTCTCAATTTGCATATTTCCTGTTGCATCCGAATGATTTTAACCCCCAAAAATGACATAAGGGAGAGCAGAGTCCAAACAATCACATATTAAAAAAAATATAAAAACAATTGTAATTCAATCAAGTTGGCGTTTCAATTATATAAACAGATTCTGTGATTGGTCAGAAAGCCCAAACTCATTAAAAATTACTGGTCACCAATTGTCGATGACCACTTAAGTTACAAAAGCCAATGATCACCTTCTGGTGAGGCGCATTGATACAACCTCAACTAGTTTGTTTGTTTGTTTATTTGTTGCTTAACGTCCAGCCGACTACGCAGAGCCATATCAGGACGAGGAAGGGGGGATGAAGGGGGCCACTTGTCAAGCGATTCCTGTTTACAAATGCACTAACCCATTACTTGTGTCCCAGCAGGCTTTAGTAAAACTAAATTAATACCTACTGGAAGATTACCAGTTTCCAGTATGTTAAAATAGGCTTAACCTATCTACTGCTGGACTTACATCAGAACACTAACAGATTAAACTATACATGAATCGCGAGACAAGCGGCAAGAGAAGAGATTTTTGGAAAAAATACAGGTGAATGAGCAAGAAGGCAGAAAAAAGAAAAGAATTCATGAAGAAAAAGAGAGCATGACAGGAAAGAGGAACCAAAAATCTACCTAACAGCAAACTAGAAAGCTCCTGCGGTTCCAAAAACAGGAGGGGCCTTTAATTTCATAACCGCAGTGCCCCACTGCGGGACCTCAACTAGTCTCGGTTAGCTTTGAGGGTCATTTTACAAGTAAGAAATGTACCAGGCCTACGAAATACAAAGACCATAAGTTATGCGAAGTGATGACGTCGAATACTTGACGTAAGTTGATGCATGAATTCTTCCGGACTACTTCAGTCAATTCCAAAGATCGATCGCTTTTGGAATGAAAAGATATTGTTTAGAGTTTGCTGTCCAGAAACCCGTAAAAAAAGAAGGGAAAATGTATGTGAAAGACAAAAAAACAGGAGCAGAGTGATGAGATAGGAATACGGAGATATATTTCTTGGGACTTGACCCTTGCAGGTAGGTGGACCGAAAGTAGTATGTGAACAGAACAGAACCAATTCTGGTCGGTTCACAACCGCATGGAAGCAGGAAAGAGATCATCATCAGATTGAATTACAATAACATTAACATGCTTCCATTTAAAACTTCGAGGTCTTCATCCGTCGGGCTTCAATAATAAGCTTTGGTCGGGCGTCAATCCACGATGACAACCTCTGAGAGGGTAAATTCACATAGTGCAATATCATATTTGATTGTATCCCTTTTATGTTTTATGTTTTATGTGTGTCGTCCTATACAATTGTTGTTATAATCGTTTACAGGCAGGCAGGGTGTGCCGCAGAAAAATTTCCATTTTTATGTAATATTTTAATGGACAATAAAGTGCTGTTATTGTTATTGTTAAAAGCTTCAAATGGAAGCTTGTCAATGTGTAATAATTGACCAAGACATTTTTGCACAGTACATCCTGCCGCAAAATTTACCATTAACCCCATTTTGAAAAATGGCATCAGAAGAGGTAAAAGTGATCGTAGTGTCTGAACAATATGCATGTTGAGTGATATGTATCATAGTGTTCGCAATCTGCCATGTCCAAAAAAAGATATAAGTATACCTTCAGAAACTTTAAAATGATGACGTTCTAGTACAATTATTTGCATTCAGACGTAATCGTATGCCGTCTATGTGTTTGTGTGGGTGTGTTTCTGTCTTTCTCTTTCCCACAATTTTTCAATATCAAAGTGAATGTCAATATCCGCAAGTCAAAACACATTTTTTAAACATTTTTTCTCTCTCAATCGTTCTCTCTCCCAAGTCATACAGGTCTTGATGTTCACTTTGACGTAACAAAAAATCGCAAGTATACCTACATTCGCCTGAAATGACTGTTATATATACAAAGAAACATTGATTTAATGTTTAACAGATAAAGATTTATTAAAATAATGAAACATTTTTTGTGTGAGTGAAAGAAAGAGGGAGAAACACACATGACACATAGGCACATAAACTCCAAAATATGCATGCATGCTTCCTTCGCCTATTTTGGTACTTGCTGTGTTGATTCCAACACAACCTTTTGCAGTAAGTTTAACTAGTTCCTTTTCTTTGCAGGTGCTGATTTGGCAGATCATGCATTTTTCCTCTTTATTCTGTAAAGATATATGGCTTAGCTAAAGAAATCTAATACGTGTAATATCAAACAGACAAATCAAACAGCTCTTATGTGGGGTTTTTTTACCCCCACCCGCCAATGCATTCCTAACACTGGTAGAAAACTCTATTCATCCCTTTGTTTTGTTTTTTTCATTATCACAGTGCAATAAATCTAAGACAGAAGACTAAACACAGATGAAATATTCAAAAAAACTATAGGGCTCGCCACAAAAATGTAAAGTAAACTCAGTGCAAGTGTTCGAATTGACGTGGCCGGTAAACTTCTAAGGCCTTACCCATCTAGCTGTCGCTCAATTCTCTATAAAAAAACAACATGTGTACGCGATAACAACAGCTAAATCTGTTGTGTCATCTATTGTTAAAATCACCACATATAGCAACAATCATCAATATTCTTGGTTTGAACACATATAGCTCGCGTACCTCAGAGGATTTGCTTGCCGACTGGCAGGTGTAGGCGTCGTCTGCTGCAGAAATTTGTTCAAGGTTATGTCAACTTCCGGTAGGGAAGGCGATTTGAGTGTATTGTGCAGCGCAGCTGATTTCAAGCGAAGATTTAACGTACTTCCTACTCATGTACAAGGGTGGATTTGTTAGCCAGAACTTTCACTCCCTAATGTCCTTCTAAAACCATGAAGTTTTAATTTAAGACAATTTTGTTTAGATTGTGTTCTTTTTTAGGTTAGGTTAGGTAATACTTTGTCTGAAATCTTCTGTGCTCATTCTCTTCATTTTCTTTTTCTGTCAACTCTTCTTTTTAGCTTATTGTTTTTGTAACTTAATTGTGCTGACAAAGACGAAAAGTTCTTGTTCTTCTTGTTCTTATGTATTCTTGTTGCTGTTTTCTGGTGAGTTCATTTTTTATTGTTATCTTGTTTTAATTTTGTAACCTTAAATTCTGAATTGATTGGACTATAAGTATAACTGACATGTACACTATTTTTGCTTTAAAAAATCCAAATAAAGAAAACAATTGGAATGTAAAGTGTGCATAAGTTTTTTTTATTGGAACTCTCCTCTTTACAATTGAAAACAATAACATTATTGATCACTAAAGTATGACAACATCTATGTCAGTCATGCCTGTACGAACTGAATCATTTCATGAATGTTGTAATCTGATCAGTCAATATTAATACATGTACTTAAATTTGATTATAATGTTCAATGAATGATTTCAGTGACTGAGTTTCCTCCAAAAATAAATTAAGCTGATGCTGTGCTTTGTACAATGTGTTTAATATTAGTTACAGGACATGAACTACATGAAGATATTGTATGAAGAACTGTCAATGTCAATATACATAATAAATGAAGGACTGTGAATGTCAAATGATGTATATGACACAAAACAAGCAAAGCATGAAAGTTGTTAATGCTGTTTGACCATAAAGTAAGTCACCAGACACTCCTTATCCTGTCACTATGTTTTGGTCCCAAGTTTTAACACTTCTTGGAGAGACAGAATAAATCCTCCTGAACCGAGATGAAATAAACATCTGTCGTTTTTAAAAATTTTAAAATGAATCCCATCATGTGAAAGACATGCTGACATATTCTTTTTCAATGAAAACTCTTAACAGGTGTTGTCGTCTGTCAGTTTGCCCAGAATCAACTGTTCTGAGGAAAAAGTGACAATGTTGGCCACAGGTCAGTTACAGTCATCAAAAAATAAGGCTCACCTACTTTACATTCATGGACAAAGTAATATCTTATGAAATAGTAACGTAAAATTGCTCAATTAACAATTTTCACCTTTGATTTTTAACCTTCACCGGATCACGCGTTGGACTACACAGTCCGGATGATGTGGGTCGTGTACGACCCAAACTTCCCAAAGAAGGATTCAACGTAAAAAGTATGGGTTGCACACGACCCACGCCATCCGAATAGGGATAAACATTTTGTCGCCTCTTTGCAGAGTATGGGTCGTGTACGACCCACGCCATCTGCATAAGGATAAACAACGTAAAATTCCTTACGTAATTCCATATGGGTCGTCCACGACCCACATCATCCGGACTGTGTAGTTCAAATTACATCATCGTTTATTTGTTTGTTTACAAAGATATTCTTTCAAAAGTTGGGCAATGAGACGGTCGTATGGTGATTAGAGATTACATGAAGTCTCAATTAAAAACTCCAAATAGTTTCAGAGATAAAGACGATTTTGTGAGGCTCTGGGTCGTCCACGACCCACGAAGCACGGTGAATGTTAATAAAGAATAACTAAATTTAAAAAACCTTGTAACTGAAAAAGCAAGGGTTTAAAGTATTCATAATGGTCCTGACGACTGATGTTTGACTTTTATGACACTACAATCATTTTTCAACTCCTAAACAAAAACTATCAGCTGGAAAGTTGGGTTTTGTTGACAATTTCGTATATAAACTGTACATTGTATACACAAAAATGTGGTACAATGTATTACTGCTTTGTCAGAGTACTGTTTTGCACAAGGTTTTATTCTGATGAATAATTAAGAAAAAAGTATCCTTTTCCTTCATTTGAATGTTCAACCCACCAAACCCTACTCACCTTTATTCATTTTGACTCCGTCAATTTATCTCTTCCTTTTCCTTTAATCCCACTTGGAAAACAAATTTAGAATGAAATGAAAATCTGCTGCCTTCAGCTAATTACATGTAAACAGCATCTGGACAAGAAGAGGTGATGTGACTTAGCTGTCTATCACTGGCCGAACATGTTTTAGCGACCATGTTCCCAGTCACAGCATCCTTTCACTTGGACATTATTACACCAATCATCAACAGCATGGCTGCATTCTGTGCAAGGAACGAATTTTTGGTGAATTAATTTAGAAGATTGACATGGGCGTCATTTCCGAAACTGACTGAACAAAACCTTCCCAATCTGCACAGGAAGAGGCAAATCTGTTGATTTCTAAGTTGAAGGATGCTATTACCTCATATCAAAACCATGGACACATTTTTGGCTGCAAACATGATTGCCCACACCAGAGGAATTTATCTTATACTCTCAAAAAGAACCAGGTTTCAACAACAAGTTGCATTTGACCATATGTCATTGAAAACAAGTCTGACTTGGAATTCTGCAATAATTGATACACAACTGAGCTGGTCATGACAACTCACACGAAACAAGTAAAATACTTTAAAAATGACACTCCAGTCAAGAAAGAGCTGCCTGCTGTACAATTATATCATCAATAATGAAAATAATATATAAACGCAGAAGGAAAATACAAACACTAAGATATGGATGAAATTCAATAAGATTCCAGGCACATTTCAAACGACAACAAAATGGAATATTGCACTTCTGAGAAAACGTTCATGAAACTGACAGAAAGATCTTCAATGTCTTCTTTGAGTCAAAAACAAGTCAATACACAACAACTCACACATACTGTCAACTCTTGCTTGATTCATTCAAGTCCATGATCAAGATCTTCAAAAGGGTAATTGCAAAAATGCAAGTGTTTAAGTATTTACACTTTCACTTTGGAATGAATTCTCTCTCTCTCTCTCTCTTTCACACACACGCACACACACACACACACACATTCTCTCTCTCTATTATGCTTGCAAATATGCAAAATGTCATACTACCTAAAGTTACTAAAACAACACAAGAGTAACATAAAACAAATATATGACGTATGATCCAAAAAAAATGATGAAACCGCTTTTATATATGTCTCGGGTCACTGATCGTTAAAAGTAAATTATTTGAATGGCCAAACTTTTCACTGGTACAACCTGCAGAAATGACTTCATTAGATCGATCGTTACGAAATAAAATGATGTTTCAACACACGTTACTTTTGCGAGTGCTTGAAAATTCAGTCTTTTAACAAGCGCCATGAACATTTCTACATCTTTGAAAGACTGTAGCAAGGTAATGACACAGTGGAAATTGTTACAGATTTGAAGAAATTTAGATGAATCAAAGTAGCTCCATATTTTACAATCTGACAAAAGTGTAAAAAGAATTCAGAACTGGGAAAACTCTGACAAGCCAAAAAGACTTCAGAAGAGCGCTCCAAACAAGAGCACTGTAGAACTAAAATAACAATAAAAGCAAATGCTTTAACGACTCGACACCAGAACTCAGAACGTGCTTCTCCTCCATGAAAACAAAATAAGGGCAGTAACTCACTTCCTAGAAGTGGAAATGATCCCCGATTTTTGCCTCACACATTTTTCAGTCCCAATTTGACCCCTGTGAATTCTGGTTATTCCCTCTTAGAAAATCAGACTTCATGCCAAGAAGTTTCACTGCACCGAGGACCTCAAAAAAGCTGTGAAATTAAAGCTCAAACCCATCCCAAAAGATGGCTGTCTTTAGGCCTTTTCTGAGTGGCTCAGGCACTTACGACTTTGCATCGCTGTAAAAGGAGAGCTGTTCTAATGGCTGCTGTAATTTGGCCAGATATGACAAAAAGTCTCAGCGAAAATCACATTTGATCATTTTGTTTGGATCATACTCACTGTTTTAAAACGTCCACCTTGTTCCATACACCAACTCCATCCCTTAATAGTAGCATCAGTCTTTGGAACAAACAGGCAAACAAACTCACATATATATATATGCATATACTAAAAAAAAAAGAAGAAAAAAGAGCCTTATAGTTTTCTTAACAAAGATGATATTTGTCTTCCTTTTTCAATTATTACTTTCTGTAGCTCGTTGTAGAACATTATGATTTCATCAGAGTAATTGCTGAAAGTGAAGATGTCATCTGAATATGTGACAATTAATAGTCTACAAATGAGCAGATTGAACCTTTTCATACCTACATGAACAGAACATTTTAAATACTTCCTGATGACAGAATATTACAGGTATAATCACTTTTTTGAGGAAATGATACGAAGTTCATGAAAGTTCCGCTTCTGAACACTTTTGCTAGAAATGAACTATAGTATGCTTAAAATACAAATTCATATGCAAAGTTAGATTTCCTGTCTACAATGAAATGTGTGTTTAACTACAACAGTTAGAAATTGAAAGAACTGAGGAATACGGTGCGGCAGGGGGAAGCTAAGAAAAGACACAGGAGAAAAATCTACAAAAGGAAGATTAGATCATGTCAGACACAAATATAGCAGGTATACTTTTGAGCACCCTGTTTTTTTTCTCAGGCATAATAAATAATCAATTTTTTTAAACATTGTCCCAGCTTCCAAATTTCATCCCAAACAGTTTGATACAATATGCTCTACATCTCATTATGGCACAGCAGTCTCTAAAACCTTCCAACCTTTGATTGACCAATCAATATTGCTGCATCACCAATAAACCAAGCTGGAAAAACTAGAACATAATCCCGCAAATCACTTCCAAGAGTTGTCAAAAACCTGCAAAAACAAAGTGTTAGCGGCACCACAAAAAATAAAAAAGCCACTGTTGAATTCGCGCAAAACGCTAACGCACACTACCCCTTCACCGATAACTGCATCAGGCACACACACAAAAAGTATTAACATGTCCAACCAGAATATGCTGAGCGGTAGCGCTAGAGCCTAAGAATTAGCCAGGGCTACATGAAAATGAGGTTGTCGAGCCCCTTCTGCCACAAAGCGGACTGAACACGCCTACCTCGCTGGCGTGCCGTGTTTGGAGAGAGCTGGGCCGTCGTTGTCGCCTCTGCCTGCACCACCTCGGACAAACTGTTGCTGCTTGGCTCCGATGGCAGGAACACGTCAGAAACTGAAACAACAACCAATAAAGGAGGTTTAGTTTATCAATTATTCTTTTCTGATATGGGAGCGCTACATGCTTGCAGACACGTATGCTTGCACATCTGCTTGTAGTCGCTGATGTAACTGTAAGTCTAATGTATGTTACCCTGAATGTAAAGTACCATGACAGTCCTAATATAAAATGCCTTTTCAGATGTCTATGAACCAGGATCAATGAAACATACAAGATACAGATATTCACAATTTGCTGGCATTCCTGAAGTTAAGGTTGAATAAAACAACATCCCGGAGCTGGACAAAGAAGACACCGACATTGTTGTTAAGGCTGTTGGGAAGTCTGTCGGCGTTGACCTTACTGACGCGATGATCGACAGATCTCATAGAGTCGGCAGGAGACCTGGCCCAGGAGAAACATACAACAGAGCGATCATATGCAAGTTCACTTCGTTCAGGTTCAAGCTCTCTCTTATGAGGAACAAGAAGAACTTGTCCCAGACCGACCCCAGGAAGATCTTTCCTGATCGTGCTTGGCCAGCTGCCCGGACGCCCACCCCAAAGCTCTTCATCAATGACGATCTGACTCAGGCTCGGTCAGAATTAGCCGCCAAAGCCAGACAACTGAAAAGGGAGAAAAAACTCGAAGACACCTGGGTGTGAGATGGTGTAGTTTTTGCTAAGCAAGGCAGTGCAGTTTCGAGAGTCACTACCATGCGAGGCCTCCTCCTCTTGTGTAACTGTATATGTGTTACCTTACAATGCTTCCAGTGCTGTGTTCCAGACTTTTTGTCCCTGAATTTAATGAGGTAGCAATCGTCTATAGTAACAGAATATGGAATTGATTTACATATGTTCTACTGATGCTTCTCATTGATACTTGGAATATACATTCAAACGTGATATACAATAATATTAAGTTGCTATTATTGACGATACATTGGCAACGGAAACATGTGCCTATTGGTGGTATTGCCTTCCACACAAGCCTTGGTATGCAGTTATCACCGATGTAGAGCAACGGTATTCAGCACGGAAACTCTGTCTTGGTAACTTTCCCGTGCCCTAAGTGATGTTGACCTACTTGTCGCATCAGCCGTGCCATGTGTGTGACTGGTGCGAGTGTGTAAAAACAGGCCATATCAGTAACCAAAACAGAAAGATGTCACTCCAGTCCGTGTGCTCGCCTGTTTCAACTCCCCCCCCCCCCCCCCCCCCCCCTCTTGTTTCCTGGTATGTTGAAATGAGAGAGAGCCAATGGCCTAAAAGGTTTCGTTTGAAGCGTTTATTTATAATTATTATCTTTTGATTTGTTTCGTACTTGTTTACATTTTCCCGATCAATCATTTTCTTGTTCTCTTTGTTGGTGTTGTTTGTGGTGATTGTCTTGTTATTTTATTCTTATTTCACTCTCATCTTGAGACATTGTCAGATGATGTTGTTATTCTCTTTTCCTTTCTCAGTCATCCACTATTGTAGCATTGAATATGAATTAGTTTTTCCCGGTTGTATCATTCTGAGCGCTGCACTGACGTGGTACCACCTCCTGGCCTCTGACTGGTTTGAAATCTTGCAAAGAGCTGTGACGTAATGAGTGGATGTAGTCTTCAACAGTTCAGGGCCAGGATTGGGAGCTACTCCGGTGTCGCAGTCAAACTATCGACGCATAAACTTTATTTTATGAATATCAAAAATGTTAATTCATGTCTAGTTCTTTTGTTGTACGGGTCAAGAGGCTTGTCGCTAGCCCTCTTATTGTTCTTGATATTAAACGATGCCAGTTTTTCACACCATTTGAGTCGTCGAAGTCGATGTTGTAACAAGAAGGGCAAAGCCCATACGACTCACATGCTTTACACATTTTTCCTACCAAAATACATGTGACCTTGACCCAAGGTCAAGGTCATCCAAGGTCATGCAACACAAAGCTGTTAATTCAAGACATAGGAAGTACAATGGTGCTTATTGGCTCTTTCTACCATGAGATATGTTCACTTTTAGTGGTTCACTACCTTATTTTGGTCACATTTCATAAGGGTCAAAGTGACCTTGACCTTGATTATATGTGACCAAATGTGTCTCATGATGAAAGCATAACATGTGCCCCACATAATTTTTAAGTTTGAAACAGTTATCTTCCATAGTTCAGGGTCAAGGTCACTTCAAAATATGTATACAATCCAACTTTGAAGAGCTCCTGTGACCTTGACCTTGAAGCAAGGTAAACCAAACTGGTATCAAAAGATGGGGCTTACTTTGCCCTATATATCATATATAGGTGAGGTATTCAATCTCAAAAACTTCAGAGAAAATGGGGAAAATGTGAACAATAGCTGTTTTTTAGGCAACATTTATGGCCCCTGCGACCTTGACCTTGAAGCAAGGTCAAGATGCTATGTATGTTTTTTGGGGCCTTGTCATCATACACCATCTTGCCAAATTTGGTACTGATAGACTGAATAGTGTCCAAGAAATATCCAACGTTAAAGTTTTCCGGACGGACGGACGGACGGACGGACGGACGGACGGACGACTCGGGTGAGTACATAGACTCACTTTTGCTTCGCATGTGAGTCAATAATTAACGGTTTGAAAAATAAGACGAACTTTTCTAATGTCCTCGTCAGTACATTGATGTTTGTGAACATGCTTTTCTGTTTCATATGTTTGTGTTTGTTGCACTGCTTTGTTGTAATATGGAACCAAACCCTGGACCAGTTCTTGATAGAGAACAAAACATATCTATTGTTCATATTAATGTACGAAGCCTTAAGAACAAAATATTTCATTTGCAGGCCGAATTAGGACGTTTCGATATTATTACTGTATCAGAAACGTGGTTGTCCACAGATGTTGATAATGAAGATATTAATCTGAATGGTTTTCATCCACCAGTAAGATGCGATAGGCCTGGTGATGCTCATGGGGGTGTGGCGGTGTATGTGAAGAGTGATTTGATATAGAAACCCAGATACGATTTGAGCATACCTTCTCGAGAGGCGGTATGGGTGGAAACCAAAATCGACCAGGAGACCCTTCTTGTTGGTACTTTTTATAGATTTATATATAATGTAAATTATTGGGACTTGATTGATGAATCAATTCAGTCAGCATCAAGGACACCACAGAAATTGATAATACTTGGCGATTTTAATGCTGATTGTATGAACAACCCTCCGCCTCGACCTTCAACGATTATTAAATGTTAATACAGTCGAACTCGCTTAAGACGAATCACTGGGGATCGGAAAAAAAGTTCGTCTTAACCAAAATTCGTATTAAGAAAATTGATTGATTTTTTTTTTTTTTTTTTTTTTTTAAGTCTTGTACATTTTATGGTGTTTCAATTTGTTTCTTTCGCAACTTTCATGCTGCTTCACGTTTAGACAATAAAGTGACATATTCAGTTACATGTTCATGTGTGTCTCATGTTGAGTGATGATTGTTGAGTTTGAGTGAGAGTGAGCACACAGATGTTTCATCCAGTTGTTACGTTTTTGGTCACACACACGCACACACTGACACTGTCCACATTCGCGGTGTTCCTATCATTTGTCCGGAATCACTTACCTTGGCGACGGGTAGCAAACCTTGGCCAATTTATTTTTATTTTTTTTTTTTTTTGCAACATGATGTTCAAATCCAAATCGAAAGCACTGACTGACTGATAAACTATCGCGAACCGGCGAACGCAAACGTTGAGAGTGTGGTTTCCCTTGTCCAAGGGAAACCACTCTGGCATCTATATTTCTTGGCAATGGCTTCCGTTCTAAACATTGATGTTTCGTTTTTGGTATTCGCGAAGGAAATAAACGTCAGTCAGTCATTCATGTTCAGTGTCTGAGCTATCAATCACTTTGATTCTAAATTTGAAATTGTTTTGTGAGTACAGTGTAATCAGTTTAACTTTATTCAGTGATCGGTTGAGCAATGGTTCAAGCAGTCGACGCAAGGGAAGACTTTGACACATGTATTCAAACTTCTCAAATTCCCATGATATGTCGATCTCGGGACGAGTTTAAAGATTTCGTCATAAGCGTGAGTAAATTACAGACATTATGCATGCTTGGGAATCCAAAAAGTGCTCGTTATAAGCATAAATTCGTTATAAAGAATTCGTTTTAAGCATTTTTTTTAAGCATGAAGAAAGAGGTATTCAGTTGGGAACTTAAAACTAATACGTTATAAGTCAAAATTCGTAACTAGCGTGTTCGTTTTAAGTGGGTTCGACTGTAGTTTGTTTTAAATCGTGACAGAACCAACACGAATTACAGAACATTCATCCACTCTTATTGACTTGAATCATTAACCCCATGTCCAGACATGATAGATGCAGTTGATATTTTCCTTCCAGTTTGCAGTGACCATTCTTGTCCGTATGTTAAAATAAAGAAAACAGTTAATTTAAAACGTTCATTCAAGCGCACCATTTATAATTATTCAAAACTCAATATTGGGAAATTTGTAGATGATTTGCAAAATCTAGATTGGCCTGAGGTTGTTAACTTAGAACCACTGGATGCAGCAGTCGAATCATTTACGGATATACTAATGACTGCTGCCAAGCACTGTATGCCTGTAAAAACAGTTGTGATAAATGAACGAGATGCCCCATGGATAACCGAGGGAATTAAAAAGTTGATAAGGAAAAAACAAATAATACACAGTTTAGCTAAACGTTTAGATTCTATGTGGTGTTGGGCGTTATTCAGACGCATTCGAAACATTTTAGTAGACAAAATTCGTAAAAGAAAAGAAGAATATGATATTGAATTGGACGATAGAATAATTTCGCAAATACATTTTAGTAACAAAGATTGGTGGAAGTTAGTAAATAATTTCATGACCAAGAAAGGCCTATCACAGTCAGAAATTCCACCAATTGACAATAACGGAATTATTTGTTATTCTGATGAGGAGAAAGCAGGAGTATTTAATACATTTTTTGTTAACCAATCCTGTGTTGATGATGAAGATGATCCTTTTCCAACCCTGTCAGAGCACCCAGGATCCGCTCCTCCACTTATCATTACTACTGACATGGTTTCTGGAATTATTAAATCCCTTGACCAAAACAAGGCAGTTAGTCCCGATCTTGTTCATAACAAGATTCTTAAAGCAGCCGTAGACGTTGTCTCTGATCCACTTTCAAAACTGTTTAGTAGATCATTAGCCGAAGGTAGATTTCCAAAGGCTTGGAAAGTGGCACATGTTAATTACCCCAGTTTACAAGAAAGGCGAGAAGTCATTATGCACAAATTATCGCCCAATAACCTTATTAAGCTGTATCGGTAAAGTAATGGAAAAATGTATTCAAACTCATATGTTTACGTATTTGACAGATCATAATTTATTGACAGTATCTCAGTCAGGCTTTATTCCAGGTGACTCAACTGTTTTTCAACTTCTTGGTATATATGACGATTTGTGTCAATCTTTGGACAAGCAATGTACATCACAAGCAATATTTTTTTATATTTCCAAAGCGTTCGATAGAGTATGGCATCGTGGTCTGATTTATAAATCATACGCAATAGGTATAAGAGATATGTTATTAGAATGGATTAAAGATTATTTGTCTGATAGAACTCAAGCTGTAGTTATAAAAGGTTGCATGTCAAATTACCGCTGTGTTCATTCTGGTGTCCCTCAAGGGTCAGTCTTGGGGCCACTTCTGTTTCTTGTTTATATTAATGACATTGTTGTTGATATTAAATCAATAATTAAATTATTTGCCGACGACACGAGTATGTACGTGTCCCTTGATAAGACACTTGAACGCACTGAAATTTTGAATTCTGATGCACAACAGATAATGCAATGGGCAAAAAATTGGAAAGTTAATTTTAATCAGTCCAAAACTGAATTATTGACTGTCTCTACTAGAAGACAACCGGAAACATTGCCGGTAACATTTGGCGAAGAGATATTAATTGAAACCACTGTTCATAAACATTTGGGCGTGTATCTGCAAAATGACTGTAAATGGAATCATCATGTACACTCTATAGTTGTTAAAGCTCGTATTTTAGTTGCATGTTTGCGTTCCAATAAATATCGACTCGGTCGCAAGGCACTAAAAATGATGTATAAGGCTTTTATTCTTCCTCATTTTGACTATGCAGATGTAATATGGGATAATTGCAATGCAATGTTGGCAGTTGAACTTGAAAAAATGCACCTAGATGCTATTAGAACTATTATTGGAGCTGTTCGTGGAACAAGCCATCAAAAACTTTACAATGAGTCAGGTTTTACAACACTGCAAGAACGGCGCAGAAAACATAAATTGATCGTTTATTTTGAATTAGTTAATGGTCTAGCGCCAGTGTATTTACTTGATTACTTACCATCTCTCATTTCAGCAGTAAATCCGTACCACCGACGCAAACCATATGATAGGCAAATGTTTCGATGTAGAACTGAATTATATAAGCATTCCTTTTTTCCTTCCGCAACATCTTTATCATATAAAACAAACGAATTCAATTGGTTGTTTTAAAAGATTTTTGTCCAGAGATGACCCTCTAATTCCCCCGTATGTCTACTCTAAAGTTCGAAAAGCAGAAATCATTCACTGTAAATTAAGATTAGAGATAAGTGATTTAAATGCAGATATGTTTAAAAGACATTTGACAAATGATGTTTTCTGCAGGTGTGGTTTTCATGTTGAAAATTGTTAACACTTTTTATTTGACTGTCCATTGTACACGAATGTTAGAGCAACCACTATTGATCTTTCTTTCTTTATTTGGTGTTTAACGTCGTTTTCAACCGTTCAAGGTTATATCGCGATGGACCACTATTGATACTCTACCAGATAATAATAATATTACTGTTTTGTGTGCTGTGTACGGTAATAGTGACAAGTCCTTGGCTGAAAACACAGCGCTGTTTCATCAGATTCAGAAATTTATATTAGACAGCAAACGTTTTTGTTAATACCATATGTTTAGTCATTTTGTTATTAGAGCATTGAATTGATCTATAGTGGATGCAATCTCTCTCTCTCTCTCTCTCTCTCTCTCTCTCTCTCTCTCTCTCTCTCTCTCTCTCTCTCTCTCTCCCTGTATCTGATTGTCCTCTGTGTCTCTATGTGTGTGTCTATGTATGTGTGTGTGTGTGTGTGTGTGTGTGTGTGTGTGTGTGTGTGTGTGTGTGTGTGTGTGTGTGTGTGTGTGTGTGTGTGTGTGCGTTGTTTGTGTGAGATTTCCGTACCACTGTTGCTATAGTTATCGTTGTTGTTGTTCTTGTTTTCATTTGTTTAAATATCATGCATTTACAATATTGTCCGCCACATTACTCGTTTGTTTCTAAATTCTTTCTTTCTTTCTTTATTTGGCGTTTAACGCCGTTTTCAACCACGAAGGTTATATCGCGACGGGGAAAGGGGGGAGATGGGATAGAGCCACTTGTCAATTGTTTCTTGTTCACAAAAGCACTAATCAAAAATTTTCTCCAGGGGCTTGCAACGTAGTACAATATATGACCTTACTGGGAGAATGCAAGTTTCCAGTACAAAGGACTTAACATTTCTTACATACTGCTTGACTAAAATCTTTACAAACATTGACGATATTCTATACAAGAAACACTTAACAAGGGTAAAAGGAGAAACAGAATCCGTTAGTCGCCTCTTACGACATGCTGGGGAGCATCGGGTAAATTCTTCCCCCTAACCCGCGGGGGGTCGTTTGTTTCTAAGAGCACATTTATAAGTTTATCTTGTTGTGCTCCCTTAATTACAACTTTCAATTACGGCTTTGTATTTACGCAACTGAATAAAAAACTGTTTAAACAAAGGTTGAATAATCCATGCACACAGGAATGTACAGATATACCAACTGACATGAGTTTGAATAATGAATGCATGTTGCAACACTTCAAAGACCATAAAGCTTTCCTGGGGTGTGTCAAGGATAAAAATGATTGAAACAGGCCAAAGTTAGTATTACAGGGCAATTCCACTATATCGCGTTCAACTACATCGTGAATTCGGCTATATCGCAATGACATGTTGGACCCAGAAAAAAACCAGGAGTGACCTTTTTCGGATGTCGGCAAAAAACAAAAACACTCGTCTACTGTCAAGGTTTCACTCCCTGAGCAAAATCATTTACTCTCTTGAACTTACACAGCAGGCGTCAAACTTCATATCCCTCCACCCCAGCCCCCCTTTCCATCCGCAACTTCAAATACCGTAAACTACCTTGTAAACGCCCAGTATCGACCTAACGCCCATCCCCTACTTTGGGTCTAAAACTGTGTACTGTACCTTTTTGGACCAAAAGTGTAAAAAAAGGTTGTTGTTTTTTTCTTTTCTTTTTTGAATCCGAACGCAATACGGACATATTATTCGAGTGAATGATGAGAGGATGCTGCGTTGCCGTCATGCCGTTGATTTCAAATTGCACTGGTGTTTCAACTCAATCAATCAATCAATCAATCAATAGGAAGCTTATATAGCGCGTATTCCGTGGCAGTTCTAAGCGCTTGTCGAAGAGTTGTCAACACAGGACTAACAAAGAAACTAACATCTACAGACGGACACGAACCCCATCACACACTAGCAAACCCTGATAAACATACAACAAACAACTGTTTAACAACAATGTACACATCAATAGCTAGGTCCAAACAAAATAATATTAAGCACAAAGAAAACACGTCTCACAGAGCACAGCACAAGAATGTCAACTAGGAACCATTTTAATGCTCTTTCTAACATACAAATATCTTATACATTTCAGCTGCATAGATAAAGTGATTCTTTATTATGCAGCTAAAAACAGAAACTCTAATACTCTGTCTCTTCAACAAAGTAGGGATCTTTTGATGACTGCGATAGGACATTAACAATAAAATACATATTTTATTACCCAGATGTGTAAATGGAGCATCAATCTCCCAGCAAATGACAACACAACATTAAGTTATCATAGACATTCATAGCACATTCAGATTCTTGCAGAGGAAACCAAACAAGAAGCAAGCGGAAAGTATATATAGATGCATCCAACTTAAAATTCCACTTTCATCAGCAGAAAACAGAAATTTGTTTTCTTCTAAAAGCTAAGATCAAAAATTATCCAGAGTGCAAAAGAGAGGATGCATCACCGATATATCACTGAGTACTCCTAGCTCCCACAATCAAAATCATAAGCATCATGCTTGGCTGACATGCAAAGCCTACTAAGTAGAAAATCAAATGAAAATTAGAACGAAGACAAAAACTTGACTCAGATTTGAATGAAAATGAACTGAAGACAAATGAGAACAAATAAAATGAAAATGAGGACAAGGACGATTTTTTTTTATCTGAACTTAAATGAAAATGAACCAAAAACAACTGAGATAAAATTAAGCCACACAAAGAAACAAGTCGCGTAAGGCGAAATTACAACATTTAGTCAATCTGTCGAACCCACAGAATAAAACTGAATGCACTGCATTTTTTTCACCAAGACAAAACAGCTTCGTCAATCCCTGCTGCAAGGAAGTCGCTCATTTTTACCGTGCAACAAGAAGTGAAACTGACATGCAAGAAAAGCGAAATAGCGTATTGAGGCAAGCAGGACAGCGCGCTTTTCTGTATTCTTTTTAACTTTCTGAGCTTGTTTTGAATACAACATATTATATCTATATGTTTTAGGAATCAGGAAATGATACAGAATAAGATGAAATCATTTTTGGACCGATTTCATTATAATCGTAGTACATTGTACTAATTAACCCATTTTCGTTAATTGTGATCACATTTTAAGAGTAAACATGGCATATGTATTATATTTTTCGATTCAAAATTTCATGAAGAATGTGATGTAATTAATTTTAAATCTGTTTGCGAAAAATCGATTTTAATGACAACTTTAACGAGGAAACTCATTAATTAATTTCTAAGCCTCCAAGCTGAAATGCAATACCAAAGCCCGGGCTTCTTCGAAGATAACTTGACCACAATTTACACCAATTTGGTTGAAAAATGAGAGCGTGACAGAGCCGCCTCAACTTTCACAAAAAGCCGGATATTAGATATTATACTCGGGAACTCTCATGTAAAGTTTCATGAAGATCGGTCCAGTAGTTTCTCTGAATCGCTCTATACATACATACATACATACATACATACATACATACATACATACATACATACATACATACATACATACACACACACACCCTCATCTCGATTCCCAGTCAACGTTAAAACATTTAGTCATAACTTAACTAAATGTAATAAAAATAACAAGAATAAAAGAGTTTGGTTCAAAGGACACAGCCCGTAATAATGAAAACAGATTTATTAAAGTGATACACCTAAACAAAGAACATGTCAAGAACCAACAACAAGATACATTTTTTAATGAAACCATAATCGAAAATTTCAAAAGTAAATTTTTATTTGATTAATATACTTACCCAATTCTCATAAATGAATTGACTTCAATCTCACATGCTAGATGTCGAAACACTACTCAAATTACCTGCCCTTGTAAGGGTGGTAACCAAGCTAAAAAAACAGACGCCATAGCCGTTGCTATGACCTGACCCCATTTGGTTACCCATAACCCCCCGTGCACCACTTTAGCGCCGGCATCCGGAATAATCATTCGAGACTTCTCAAAAACCCGTAGGAAATTAAGTAGCGGGGATGGTTGGGAGGGTATTAACTATGAGAATTGGGTAAGTATATTAATCAAATGAAAATTTACTATTGAAATTTTCGATTAAATTACATATTCTTACCGCAATTCTCATAAATGCAGATTGCTCCTAAAGGCGGAGGGAACTTACTTATGTCCCTGAGAGAACCTGTCCTGTAGAAACTAACGAGGGCAAGGAAATGGCCCCGTCAAGTCAAGAGCAGGAGATGTCCAGGAGGTAAAAATTAATGAACACGTCATCAGACCTCCAATGAGCTGTTGGCAAAACTTCGCCTAGGCGACCGGAACGCCACACAGCGAGAGAAGAACCCCAGGCTCTGGACTCCTGAACCCCTGAACGCCCCCCCCCCCTTTTTTTCAATAAGCCACCACTCATAGGCCTGTCCTATGAAAGTAGCAACACCTCTTGTGAGAGTCAATTTAGAGATGTCTCTTTCACGTATAGTGTTAAGATATAAGAACAGGAGCTTTTGGCTCTTAGTTCCAATTGACTTAGTGCAAGCTAGGTAGGATTTTAAAGCTCCAACCACAACAGTTAGATAAATCCAAATCGCCCGGAGCGAGAATCCTCCCAAGAGGAGGGAATTAAATCCCGGAGGAGATTGACCAGGTTTCTGAATCTTGGCAAGGAAATCAGGCCGAAAATGCAGTGAAACGGAATCATTACTGTTGTGGAGATCGCTAGATACCACTGGAATCGAATGGAAGGATAAAGAACATTATGGAACTTACTTTGATGTAGTGCGCAGTCACTCATGACGTAAGCGTAGACGCTCATCGGACAGACGGAACTGTGAAGATCTAACCAGATTAGTGTCGATGTTTCCCGAATATTCTCGTATGTCCATTAACTATATAAGTAGGGCTGCGCACACATATTGTTGTTCTTTACCAGTCTTGCACTTGTTCTTTCTTACACTGTGCTGAGAGATATTGTCACCGTTGTTCCAGCTGTTAATAAATCTACAGAACCTACACAACTCGTTGTGTCTCCTTTGCGACTGAGAGTGGCGAAAAGGAAAAACACGACAACTGGCGTCGCCGACAGTCATTTCCCTTGTCTATTCGGAGTGACTTATTACTGCAAAATGACGGAAACAGAGCAGCTGATAACGCTTCTAAGGGAGCAGTTGGAGCAACAGCAACGCCAGCACAAAGAAGATATGGAGCAACAAAAGCACCAGATGGAGATGATGATGAAAGTGTTCAGTGGTGCCGCAGCTCCTGCCAGGGAGGAAAGCTACGACGATCCGAGTGCTTCGAATCTACGTTTTCCCATTACTACACGCCTAGCTGCAATCCCATCTTTTGTTGCGTTTGATGCAACATCGGAACTGTGGCCTGACTACTGGTCAAGATTTTGCACGTTTGTGGTCGCCAACTCCGTGCCGGAGCAGCGCAAGGCTCAAGTTTTCTTGACGAATCAGACTGCTACGGTCTACAAACAACTGGCAAATCTGGCTACTCAGCAAAATCCGCCCAAGGACATCAACAGTTTGACAATGGACGAAATTGTCAAATTCATGAAAGAACAGTTCGACCCGAAACTCTTCTTAGTGCGTGAACGTTTCAAGTTCTGGAGTGACATGAAACGGAAGCCAGGCGAAACTCTCCAGGAGTTAGCAGCGCGCATACGCCAAGACGCCGCTACCTGTGATTTTCCTTCGATCAAAAACCCACAAGACGAAGCTCTGAGACAGAGATTCATATGTTCTGTCAACAATGAGGCTGTCTTAAAGGCTCTATTCAAGATCAAGGACACAGAGCTGGATTTCGCACGTGCTGTCCAAGTCGCGATTGAGACTGAAGACGCAGCGAAGGTTGCCAAGGAAACTGTCTACGTTCCAAGACCATGCCAGTCAACAAGGTCCACCAGAACAAGACTACGGGTCCACGAAAGAACCACAAGCAGTCTAATTCCACAGACAGGAAGTGCTACCGATGTGGAAAGGCCCACAAAGCAACAGACTGCCCCTACAAAGAAGCCAAATGCCGATACTGTGACGTCACAGGACATTTGGAAGCTGTCTGTAGAAAAAAGCAACATCAGAATCGGGAACGACATTCCCAGGCTTCCGTGAAGAGAGTCACGAAAGCAGAGCTTGTCAAAGCGATCCTCGGTGAAGTTCCCCAAGATACTCCTAGGTTGGATGTACCCATAACAATCCAGGACCGACAGTTCACCATGGAATTGGACACCGCAACTACGGGAAATTTTGTTTCTCTTCCGGTCTGGAGACAACTAGGAAAACCGAAGCTGGATGACGTCACACATCGTTACGAGTCTGCCAGCAAGCACGACCTGCCCGTGCTGGGAACTTTCATGGGCCAAACCAAGGATCCAGTGACTGGTAAGCAAAGCTCAATTCCGTACATCGTCACCAAGATCCCTGATCTGAATCTGCTAGGACGCAACGCAATCCAGACTCTGGGAATTTCTGTGGACAATGCTCTAGGACTGAGGAGCATAGAGAGTCACGCTAAGAGTGAGGGTGCAAAACCTACGCATCCAGCGACCTCCAACGCGCCTTATGCTGCCCTGCAACGAGATTGTCACAGACTGTCTGATAAATTCCCAAATCTCTTCAAACAAGAATTGGGATGTCTCAAGGACTTCGAACTGGACGTGAAGTTCAAGTCTGATGCGAAGCCGGTTTTTCAAAAGGCATGTCCGGTACCTTTCGCTCTTCGTGATGACCTCGCCAAAGGCTACGAAGAAGGCATCGCCAAAGGAGTCTGGAAGCCAGTCCAGTTCAACGAATACGGAACGCCAGTGGTACCAATTCGTAAGGCACAAACCTCGGGCACCCTGAAGCCCAAGCTACGGATCTGTGGTGACTACTCAGTGGGCATCAATGATCAGCTTGAAGATCACCGTCATCCAATGCCACTCTCAGAGGAACTGATGCAGAAGCTAGGAGGTGGATTCGGATACACCAAGATCGATCTTGCTGATGCCTACAACCAGATCAAGCTGGCACCAGAGAGTCAACGCAGGCTAGCCACCAGCACTCACTGTGGGGTACTCCTGCAGCAACGACTTCCTTTCGGGATAAAGTCAGCACCTGGTTACTTTCAAGAGATCATGGAAAACCTGACCTGTGATCTACCTGGTGTTGCCGTCTTCCAAGATGATATACTCGTCAGCGGGAAGGACGCCAACGACCACCTGAGCAACCTGGAACGTTTGCTCACTCGTCTGAACGACAAAGGACTCAGATGTCGTCATAAAAAGTGCAAGTTCGCACAAGCCAGTGTGGAATACCTTGGACATACCTTATCGGCCGAAGGGATCTCCAAAGGATCGAAGGTCGAGGCAGTTTTGAAAATGCCAGCCCCTACGGACGTCTCAAGCTTGAAGTCTTTCTTGGGCTCAGTTCAGTTTTACGGGAAGTTCATCCCTAACTTGGCCAGCATGGCAGAGCCGCTCTACCGCCTGACGAAGAAGGCGAACCCCTGGAAGTGGGGAGATGAGGAACAGGCAGCATTTGAACAGTTGAAAAATGTGCTTTCCTCGGATCAAGTTCTGGTACACTTCGATCCAAACAAGACTTTGGGACTAGCTTGTGACGCGTCCAACGTTGGAATTGGAGCAGTCCTATTTCATCGCTATCCAGATGGAAGCGAGCGCCCAATCGCCAACGTGTCCAAGACTCTCACGGCTGCAGAAAGGAACTATAGCCAAATCCACAAGGAAGCCCTGGCCATCATCTTTGGCTTGCGGAAGTTCTACCAGTATCTCTACGGACGTCAGTTCATACTGGTGACAGATCATAAGCCGCTGACATCACTGTTCGGACCGAAGAAAGGGACTCCACTGCTCGCAGCTAACAGACTAGCTCGGTGGGCCCTGTGGCTGAACCAGTTTAACTACACCATCGAGTACCAGAAAACAGCGGATCATGGCAATGCAGATGCCCTTAGTCGCTTGCCATACGGAGATGACATCGACTTCGACAGGGAGGAAAGTGGTGAAGACATGGACATGGTGTGTGCCATCAAGGTTCTCAGTCTTCAAGTCCAGCCTGTGGATGCCAACATCCTCCGTCAAGAGTCAGGAAAAGATCCAGTGATATCTACTGTGATGCGCTACGTCCGTGAAGGCTGGCCACCAAAGAACGCTGAGATCAATGAAGATGTCAACAAGTTCCGGAAGTTGTCGGACTCTCTCAGTATCTGCCACGGATGCCTCGTCCATGGATCGAGAGTGGTGATTCCACAGAGCCTGCAGTCCAAGATCCTTGATCTGCTGCATCTCGGACACTTCGGCATGGAACGCATGAAACAGTTGGCAAGAACTGCTGTTTACTGGCCCGGTATCGATGCTGCTATTGAGATGGCTACTCGACGATGTGACTCGTGCGGTGAACATCAGAACAAGCCATCCAAGCCTCCAGTTCACCCATGGATGCTACCAGAAAAGCCGTGGAGCCGCTTACACCTGGACCATGCAATCAACTTCATGGGTAGAGACTGGCTGGTGATCACGGATGCTTACTCCAAGTATCCATGCATTCATCCTACGTCATCCACGTCCTCTAGAGCCACTCTAGACCTGCTGGAAGAAGATTTTGCTCATTTTGGATTGCCTCACACACTTGTCACTGACAACGCGCCGACCTTCACTTCTGAAGAATTTCAGAGCTGGTGCAAGGAACAGGGGATCACGCACCTGACAGGGGCACCATATCATCCTGCTACCAATGGAGCCGCCGAACGTTTGGTGCAGACATTCAAACAAGCACTGAGAAAATCTTCTTTGCCACCGAAGCGTGCTCTTCAAGAGTTCTTGATGCAGTACCGGAGAACGCCGACATCCTGTGGTTTCTCTCCGAGTGAACTCTTGAATTCCAGGCAGTTACGGACAAGGATCGACACTCTGCTGCCCTCGCCAGCCCACATCGCTCAGGGCAAGCAATCCAAGGAGGCATCCAAGTCTCAGATGACTCCAGACTCGAAAGCTGTCGTCAAGGTAACCAGACAGTACAAGGCCGGAGATCCTGTGTATGCTCTGTACCATGGACCTCGCCGAGACAAACAACCCCGATGGGTACCTGCAGTCGTCAAGAAGTCTCTGGGTACTCGCTGCTTCAACGTCATGGTCATTCCTCATGGTCCAGTATGGAGACGACACTGGGAACAGCTACAGCCACGTTACACCACTGAGGAAGACAATGAACCAGGTGAGGAAGTGGACACTGTTTCTGAATTTGTAACAGATCACCCCATGGAGATCTTGGAAACTGTGCCACAAACTCGGAGACAGACCAAACCCAAAGGTACTCCATCCGTTCCAGAGTATGGACCAGACAATCCAAGACGGTCAAAGAGAACACGCAAACCCACAGAGAGACTTTGCTGTTGATGCTTGAGGAGTAGCATCAGTTTAGGTGGGGAGGTGTTGTGGAGATCGCTAGATACCACTGGAATCGAATGGAAGGATAAAGAACATTATGGAACTTACTTTGATGTAGTGCGCAGTCACTCATGACGTAAGCTTAGACGCTCATCGGACAGACGGAACTGTGTAGATCTAACCAGATTAGTGTCGATGTTTCCCGAATATTCTCGTATGTCCATTAACTATATAAGTAGGGCTGCGCTTACATATTGTTGTTCTTTACCAGTCTTGCACTTGTTCTTTCTTACACTGTGCTGAGAGATATTGTCACCGTTGTTCCAGCTGTTAATAAATCTACAGAACCTACACAACTCGTGTCTCCTTTGCGACTGAGAGTGGCGAAAGGAAAAACACGACAATTACGTTCAAAGGTAACATCCTCCGGTAACCCCAATAGCGCATGGGTCTCGCTGCCCATGAGGGCTGAGGCCCAGAGTAAGAGGAACAAAGTCTTACGCGTTAAGTCTCGCAAACTAGCCGAGTGTGAGGGCTCAAAATGCCAAAGAACGCAAAAATTCCAAAACCAGAAACAAATCCCAAGAAGGGACAGGGGTACGCCTCTTTAACCTCTTTCAACAAGATCCTTTGATCATGCCCGCAAAAGCGCCATGAACATCGATAGAGAGGCCTATTTGTTTCAAAGTAGCTGAGATAGCCGAAACGCCGGAACCTCAGAGAAGAGACCAAGCTGCCCACAGCCGATAAGAAAAAGAGGTGATTAGTCACCTGGATTGAGCGGGGCGCTAAGGAGTTGAACCCCTGCTCTATACACCACTTGGCCAAAGAAGGCCAATGGGAGGCATACACTGAGGAAGTGGAGGACCTATGTGCTTCATGCACCCAGTCCAGCGTCAGAACGGAAGCACCCACGTTCTGTAACGCTATCAGCACAACCTCCAGCCCTGTATGCAGAAGGCCCATTCCGTGTGCAAGCCCTGAGAGGTCCTGCTGAGCGAGTCGGCCAGAGTATTGAGCCTTTCTTTCTTTATTTGGTGTTTAACGTCGTTTTCAACCACGAAGGTTATATCGCGACAAGGGAAAGGGGGGAGATGGGATAGGGGAAAGGGGGGAGATGGGATAGAGCCATTAAGTGTTTCTTGTTCACAAAAGCACAAATCAAAAAATTGCTCCAGGGGCTTGCAACGTAGTACAATATATATGACCTTACTGGGAGAATGCAAGTTTCCAGTACAAAGGACTAAACATTTCTTACATACTGCTTGACTAAAATCTTTACAAACATTGACTATATTCTATACAAGAACCAATTAACAAGGGTAAAAGGAGAAACAGAATCCGTTAGTCGCCTCTTACGACATGCGGGGTGCAGAGAAATAAGGATGTGGAAAAGAAGACTTTTGGTAAGTGAAATAAAGGTGATGGATCCAGTCAGGTAGAAATAAGACAACAACAAAAGAATTGGAAAACTGCAGGGAATAGTAGAGAGAGTTTTCTTGGAAGGAAATATAGGTGAAAGGACTGGTAAGACAGAAATAAGACAAAAGAAGAGAAGTAAAGGGGTGGGGTAGCTCTGTGGAAACACTCCCGCCGCGTGAAGGCGACCCCATGGGAGCAGTATTGAGCCTGCCGGGGAGATAATTCACTGAGATGTTTACTTGGTGTGAGAGGCACCAAATCAGAATCTCGTAAGCTCTGTCTGACAGCAACAGTAGTATTGTCCGTGTGCAACCGGACATGCCTGAGAGAAAAGCTAGTAGACTGACAGACCTGTCAACCTGTACGGTTTTCCCGTATTTTGTACGGGATTTACTCAAATTTTGGTGTGTACGGCGTACAAGGCCTAGCTGTACGGGTAAACCAAATTGTACGGGAATTGTACGGGAAAATTCAAAACCCGAACAAAGATTCGAAACCGATCATCAGATTCGTTTCTGTTTAGCAGACGACAACAACCAACAGAAAAAGACTGTAACTGAGCTTGTGCGCATGCGCAGAAGGTATCATAGAGGGCGCTGGGGCCCAATCCGCTACCTCCGTGTCGCGAGATTTGGTCTTTGTTTACACAACTTACTTCAGCGACAGACAACGATTCGCGTCACTTTTCCTGCTACAACTGAAGATGGAGAGGCCAGCGAAGAAAAGAAAGAAAGCCGGACATGGTCAGCACATGTCGGAGTGGGAGAAAACGTACTTTGGTGTTGTGCGATCATCGGACAAGGGAAAGGAGAACAGTTTGTGCGTGCCATGTGGCTCGCAAATCAAAGTGAAAGTTGCTGCTTCTGGTCACTACGACTTGAAGCAGCATTTTGAAACGGCGGTACACAAACAATCATTGATTCGTTCGAAACAGTTCAAGCATGTGAACCAACATTTCCAGAAACGAGACAGCCGCCTTCCAACGGAAGAAGATGTGACACAAGCCAATGCCATGAAACCATTACCACAGTCAATCTGCTTGCCACGGCAAAGTCAGCTACTGCTACCTACAAGTGTCATGCTTGAAGTGATCTAGTGAGACTGGACTGTGATTTTTTCTGGTGAACAGTAGTACAAAGTAATTGTGTGGGTGTGACTGTGTTATACATTTAAGCTTAAACTTAAAGTGATCTGGAGAGACTGGACTGTGATTTTTCCTGGTGAACAGTAGTACCGTACTTTCAGAGAAAAGAGACCGCTTGAGTACCAGTCAAACAACTTGTGATAATGCATGTTTCAGCTACTAGGTACTGCCCTGCCTTTGATCTGGCCGCACACACAGATTTCCACTCTGTTAAACTCGGTCACTGACCGGTCACTGACCCCCATGCAGGAAGTGTTTCCTCTCTCAGATATGACAGGGGAACCACCTCTCATGGCAAAAACTGGGTCATTGACCCCTGGGAAGAAGGTCGTGTCTTTTAACAAGGCCACCCAGCTATCACAATGCCTTTGATCTGGCCGCACATACAGAGCACACATATTTTCACTCAGTTAAAGTCGGTCACTGACCGGTCACTGACCCCGATGCAGGAAGTGTTTCCTCTCTCAGATATGACAGGGGAACCACCTCTCATGGCAAAAACTGGGTCATTTTGGTGCGCCCTATGGGCCCCCTGCGTCCAATGGGTGACTGGATTACAATTTTTTTAAAAAGAAGGGGGTGCGTCTTAGATAACGAAGCGCCTTGTCACCCGGAAAGTACGGTAGTTGTGTGGGTGTGACTGTGTTATACATTTAAGCTTAAAGTGATCTGGTGAGACTGGACTGTGATTTTTCCTGGTGGACAGTAGTAGTTGTGTGTGTGTGACTGTGTTATAAATTTAAGCTTAAAGTGATCAGGTGAGACTGGACTGTGATTTTTCCTGGTCAGTGGACAGTGGTAGTTGTGTGAGTGCGTTTTACAGTAGTTATATGTATTCATTAATGCTAAATCAGATGTGTTTTATGAATACAAAATAAATGTTGAGTATTTACCAGCTGGTCTTTCTTCTTTTTTATGTCGTGCGAGTGAATTGCGAGTCTTGCGTGTGAACTCAGGTTTGCGTGTGTTCATCTTTTGGGAGTGTGTAAGGGATTGTTGCCCTGATTACAGTTTTTAATCATATTAGTACAGGTTGGCCTTGGAAGGGGTTGACAGGTCTGGACTGAGAGCTTGTTACGAACATGATTTTGATTAATTGGGTATAATATAATGTCAAGTGCAAGCACCTATGGATGCTAGGGTTGACAGCCACGGATTTTTGTCTTGTCACGTTGCACGTGAAGTTTTTGTGAATCCACCCCAACTGGTGGACGGGTGAGCTGTCCCGGTCACTTTTACCTGAATTGTCACAGAGGACGGATGGAAGTTAAATAGAGTGAATGACTTGCCGAAGTGAGGTAAATATTCTTTGATGTTGTATAACCGATTTAGTTAAAGTATCGAATTATTAGTAGTGTTTATGTAAACTGGCCAACTCCATGCATGTGTATACAACATTGCCAGTTTACATACCAGAGACTTATTATTGTCGTTTTCTTTGTACGTCAGACAAAAGGGAGGAACCGAGGAAGTATGAATCCGGCAACCCCCACCGCCATAGTCTCCTTCGGCAGCGGAGAGCATGAGAGCATGACTGTAAAATAGCATCTACGTCTATCCAGTGTCACTCGTCATTCCAGCATGTCTACTGTCACCGTCTTCATCTCTGTCGTCTACCATTGGTCCTGTTAACATGATTATCGCCAGTATGCACATCGTCTTCATCTTTACCCTGTGTCATTCGTCGTCGTCGTCATCATCATGGAAGACTCAAATGTGGTAACGTGAGAAAGTGAAGTATGCATGTGTGTGCGAGTAAAGGCCAGTTAGATAATTGATTTTGTGTATGACCAGAATTGACAGTTGAATAGTTTGCGTGTTGACATTAGATGTATTGTGTAGTATTTGGATGCAAAGGACGAAAGTAAATTGTTAAACTGTTTTCCCTTCTTGATTATTGTTATGAGTGAGGTCGAACCTGGAATAGAGAGTACCGTACTTTCCGGGTCATAAGGCGCGACTTTTTTCCTCGAGTTCGACCCCTGCGTCTTGTATAACGAAGCGCCTAATCCGTGTATGAAATACGAAAAAAATCAAAGAGACCGCCTGAGTACCAGTCAAACAACTTGTGATAATGCATGTTTCAGCTACTAGATACTGCCCTGGCCAAGTTTCCTCGAGCTCTCAAGCCACCCAGCTATCACAATGGACCTGCCTTTGATCTCGCCGCACACACAGAGCACACATATTTCCACTCTGTTAAACTCGGTCACTGACCGGTCACTGACCCCGGTGCAGGAAGTGTTTCCTCTCTCAGATATGACAGGGGAACCACCTCTCATGGCAAAAACTGGGTCATTTCCACTCTGTATTCTTCCTTTGATGTGCGGCTTATTTTCATTCTTCGACCGTTTGTTACCGGTATACTTTTTCAATTTTGGTGCGCCCTATCGGCCCCCTGCGCCCAATGGGTGACTGGATTACAATTTTTGTTCAAAAGAAGGGGGTGCGCCTTATGCGCTGTAGCGCCTTGTCACCCGGAAAGTACGGTATGAGTAATTTGTGAGTACATCATACGTAAATTTACAAAACCTATTCGTAACAGAGCTACTGCTCCTAACTCAAAAATTTTAGTAATAAATTTTCATTTGATTAATATACTTACCCAACTCACATATAGCAATTAACCCTAGTTCAGTGCTGGTTACGCTGTACGCGTCCCCTTGGTAACCAAGGGAGACCACTCTAAAAAAGAGAGTGCTCTATCCCATAATGCCAGACTAACTACTAGCCTGACTTCCGTATGCGTGCGCATACGCCACCATCTTATCATTCCAAAACGAAGCCCAACTCACTTCTTTTTTAGACCCCCATACCACCACAGCGGGGAGGCGGGAGGGAATAAACGATGTGAGTTGGGTAAGTATATTAATCAAATGAAAATTTATTACTAAAATTTTTGATTAAATTACATATCTTACCCAACTCACATATAGCAGATTGCTATCATAGGAGGAGGGTACTCACCAGATCAATCCACAAGAACCTGCCCTGCAGCCACCAAAGAGGGCAAAGCAGAGCTGCCATCTTGACGTATGCCAGCCACCTCCCGGAGATAGAAGTTTATAAAAACGTCTTCCGATCTCCAGTATGCCGACTCCAGAACTTCTGAAAGACGACCTGATCTCAAAACTGCCAACGACGAAGACCATGCCCTGGCCTCGTGAGTTCTAGCAGCCGTAAGAGGCAACACCGTTCTGGTATCACCTAATTGTCTTTGCCACCAGATATAAGCGTTCCGAATGGTCGAAGACACCCATTTGGTTAGCGTAACTTTCGAGATGTCCTTCCCCCGAGCCGTATTGAGTGATATAAAAAGCAGTTTCTGAGACATAGAGCGAATAGGCTGAGTCCGGGACAGGTAGCTGCTGAGTGCTCGTACAGGGCAGTTAAAAACATCCTCATCTCCTGGAGCCAGAATTGTGCTTAAAGGGGGAATACGGATAAGCGGGGATGGTTGGCCTGGTTTTTGGTTCTTAGCCAAGAAATTAGGCCTGAACTTAAGAGAAAATGAACCGTCTTTTTCCCGGGAGATATCATTTGCCATTCCCGACAACGCGTGAACCTCGCTACCACGTCTGGCCGTAGCGAGTAAGACCAAGAAAAGAGTTTTATGCGTTACATTCGCCAGACTGGCCAAATGGATAGGCTCAAACTCCTCTGACGCAAGAAAACGTAACACCAAAAAAAGATCCCACGCCGGGAGCTGTGTTTTGTCACGAGCCAGCTTAAGGGAAGCGCCCTTAATAACGCCGGAGATAACCCCCGACAAGTTAACCTTGTGTCCAAGTTGCCTGAGTGTAGAGGCAATTGCAGACCTCCTAACCCTCAACGACGAGGGAGAACCCCCCTGATCAGCTAGCCAAGATAAGTGATTAGCTACCTGCATCGACCTAGGCGCCAGGGGGTTCACATTATTCTCAAGACACCACTTCGACCACGACGACCAGTGCGAAGCGTAAACAGAGTTGGTCGAATCTCTGTGCGAGTTTTGAACCAGCTTCAAAGTAGACACAGAGGCCCCTGCCCTAAGCAGAGAGTCTCTGATAGCACCCACCCGTGAAGTTGCAGCATTTGCGGGTTTATGTGGTGGATGCCTGACCGAGGCTGCAAAAGTTCGCCCTTCCTTAGAGCGAGCGGAATGGGCGGACGAACCGCCAGACGCACCAGATCTGGATACCAGTGCTGGCTGGGCCAGAGAGGAGCCACCAGCACAAGCGCTGGCCTTTCGAGATCTGCTTTCCTTATTACCCTGCCCAGAATGCAGAAAGAAGGAAACGCATAAGCCACCAGATTCGACCAGTCCATCTCGAGTGCGTCCACCGCCCAGGCTTGGGGGTCCGGAAAGGGAGACACAAAGAGAGGGAGCCTTGCCGAGAACCTTGTCGCAAACAAGTCGATGCACGGCTTGTCCACCTGAGCCCAAAGGCGCTCCAAGGCCTGATGCGACAGAGTCCACTCTGAGTGGAGTATCTTGTCCCCCCTGCTCAGGGCATCCGCCAACACGTTGAGCTTGCCCCTCAGGTACGTTGCCGACAACCGAATGTGTTGTGTACTGCACCACATCAGCAAGCGACATGCTCTGTCTGACAGAACCTGTGAGCGCGTCCCCCCTTGGCGGTTTATGTAAGCCGCAACAGTCGTATTGTCTGTATGTACTCTGACATGACTGTTCTCCAGAGAAGGAAGAAACGCCCTGAGGCCCAAGGCCACAGCCTCCAGTTCCAGAACGTTTATGTGCAAGGACCCTTGACTGACGTCCCACACGCCCGCAGCCGTCTGATCCGCCAAATGGGCTCCCCACCCTGTCTGAGAAGCATCCGTGAACAGATCGTTTTCCGGAGCCGGGGGTGATGGGAACACCCTGGGACACCCAAGGAAGAAGCCAGACACTTGTGGTGCTTCTGAACCAATCTCCCAACTCGACCTGGCAACTCCATGCTTGAGTTGCCTGATCCCATCGAGCCTGCAAAGCCGCCTGGAACGGTCTTTTGTGCACTCTCCCCAACGGAACCAGCGAGGCCATGGATTCCATCTGACCCAGAATAGAATGCAATTCCCGAGCTGCGGCCACATTCTCTCCGTGTAGCGCACGGATCAACGCCTGAAGTTTGTCCACCCGCTTTTGAGCAGGACGAACTGACCACTCCACCGTGTCGAACTCTATGCCCAGATAGGTGAACCTCTGTGAAGGCTCCAACTCGGACTTCCCCACATTGACTGAGAACCCGAGTTGACTCGCCAGACTGAGCACCCTGTGCGTGTGTGTGCTGCAGAGGACCTGATTCTGGTGCAAAATCAGCCAATCGTCGAGGTACGCCCTGAGGCGCACCCCCTCCTGCCTCACTAGAGCACAGAGCTGACGAACGACCATCGTGAAAATCCATGGAGAGAGGGACAGACCAAACGGGAGAGCCCGAAACTGGAAAATCCTCCCCCCCCACCGAAACCGCAGCCACTTTCTGTCCGCAGAGTGCATCAGCACGTGAAAGTAGGCGTCCGTGAGATCGATGGACGTGGCCCAATCGCCTGGACGGAGAGCCTCTCTCACCGACGCAGGCGTTTCCATCGTGAATTTTACTACTCTCAGGAACCTGTTCAGACATGAAAGGTCTAGAACCGGCCTCCACGCACCCGAAGCCTTGGGCACCACAAAGAGCCTGCCGTAAAATCCCAACGATCCCCGATCGCGAACCTCCTCGATCGCTTCTTTTTGCAGGAGAGCAACTACCTCCCCCTGCACGGCCAACTTGGCCTCGGGATCGTTTGGAAATCTGAAAGGCGGAGGTATCCTGGACAGAGGTGCCTTCTTCTCTGCCCAGAGTAGCCGGAACCCCGAACTGACTACCCCTAATACCCACTGGCTGACCACCAAGCGTGACCAGGTAGTGAGGGCCCTGGAGGGGCCGCCCGCCACCACAACGGTGGGGGCTAACGGGAGCGAAAGTTCGGGAGGACATCATTGGGGGTGGGGCTTGCGCCCCGACCCCCTAGCCCCGCCAAAAGAGCCCCTCTTCTGGGAAGAGGCACCACGCCCCCTACCCCGAGAAGCAGAGCTCTGACTCTGTGTCTTGCCCGCCGCCGCAGCGCGGCGATGGCCAGGCGGGGTATCAGAACTTTCACCCGTGAGCGCGATGCCCGTGGCTACTTTTGACTGTAGACGCGCTACACTTTCCCCGGAGAACCCGGGTACTCGTGTAGCAGACATACCTTGTGACAGCGGACCACCAGGAGACGGAACACCCAACGAAAGTGGGATAATCTCATCCCCATCCTGAACAGCGTGAACATCCGCTGTAGTCACCGTAGCGGAAGGGCCCGCCACAATCTTGGCCAAAGATGACGGTCCTGTCACCCCGGGAGGGAGTGCACGGAGTTCAGCTCGCGTAGACGAAATTTCTTCCGCCAGTGAAGATACCTGTGAACTAAGTGCAAGCAAAAGAGAAGCCACGTCCGAGGCCGCCAGACCAGAAACTGCAGGAGCAGAAACCGCTTTAGCCGGCTTAGCAACATGAGCGACCTTATCCAAAGGCTTCGCCGGCAAAATGGCCGCCGGCAAAATGGCGGCAGAAGGCATGTCTAGCAAAACATCAATACATTTGCCTGAGTCAGGTTCTAACACCGCCGCGACGGTTTGTTTAGATTTTCTAGGCGTCTTTTTCGGAGGGGAGGACTCAGCAGCCACCTGCTTAGAACTCTGCCTCTTCTTAACGTTATCAGCCATAGCAGGTAAGACTTTGTCAATTTTTCGGAAAATTTCACAAGTCAAAAATGGCCAAACAACGCCTTTACAACAAGTACAAAACAAAGAACGATCTCACCTCAATACAGTAGCAAGGTAAGACGACGAAAGAATACCAAGGAGAAGAAACCCAGTCCCACAGACCAAGCAACATCGGCTGAACAACAGCCAGAGCGTACATAAATGCGACCAGCCAGTCTGACGCTGAGTTTTGGAATGATAAGATGGTGGCGTATGCGCACGCATACGGAAGTCAGGCTAGTAGTTAGTCTGGCATTATGGGATAGAGCACTCTCTTTTTTAGAGTGGTCTCCCTTGGTTACCAAGGGGACGCGTACAGCGTAACCAGCACTGAACTAGGGTTAATTGCTATATGTGAGTTGGGTAAGATATGTAATTTAATCAAGGCGATTGAAATGCCAAAGGAGTTGTGTCTACGTCCACAGCCCCAAGACTGTGATTGCCGATGTGGGCTCCCCATCCGGACAGAGACGCATCCATGAAGCGGTCTAAGTCCGGAGGGGGCAAAGCTGGGGAAACGCCCTGAGCCATCCAATTTGATTCCAGCCACCGACTCGTGTGACGGAACCAACCCTGGAGGAGGACCCTCTTGTCCCAGACCTGTGAGGCCGAGTCCCAAAGAGACTTGAGGAAAGACTGAAATGGTCTCTTTAAAAAAAAAAACTAGAGGGACCAGCATGGCCATCGATTCCATCTGACCGAGGATCGAGGCTAAGGACCTCGCAGAGGTCTGCTGTCATGCCAGCCTGGCAGTGATAAGAGCTCCCTATTCTCTCCTGTGAAGGACGAACCTTCCAAGAGACAGTGTCGAACGGCATGCCCAGGTAGAAAAACTCTGGAATGGGGACAGCTCGGATTTTGCCTGGTTTACTGAGAACCCCAGGTTTGTTTGTTTGTTTGTTTGCTTAACGCCCAGCCGACCATGAAGGGCCATATCAGGGCGGTGCTGCTTTGACATATAACGTGCGCCACACACAAGACAGAAGTCGCAGCACAGGCTTCATGTCTCACCCAGTCACATTATTCTGACACCGGACCAACCAGTCCTAGCACTAACCCCATAATGCCAGACGCCAGGCGGGAGCAGCCACTAGATTGCAAATTTTAAAGTCTTAGGTATGACCCGGCCGGGGTTCGAACCCACGACCTCCCGATCACGGGGCGGACACCTTACCACTAGGCCAACCGTGCCGGTTGAGAACCCCAGGTAAAGAGCCTGGTTCAACATGATCTGAATGTGCAGCTGGCAAGCTGATTGACTCTGATACAAGATCAACCAGTCACCGAGGTACGCCCAGAGACGAATACCTCTCTGTCTGATCAGAACACCCAACTGACTGCCCACCATGGTAAAAACCCATGGAGCCAGCAACAGCCTGAAGGGCAGAGCCCTGAACTGAAAAAACCTGGTGACCCCAGCAGAAACGGAGCCACTTCCTGTCTGCAGGACGCAGAAGGAAGGCTGGTGCAAGAGCACAGAGGAAAATCTCAGCAAAAGCTGATTACTCCAGACCATGCCGTCCCACCTCCTCCAGAGAGGAGAGGGAGGAGTCACTGAATCGAAACACCCACTTTGTGACCGGGAGCGCATCAATGCGCTGCTACTTGTCTTTGAAAGAAGGGTAAGACTGAGGCTTCCGAGAAGGTTTTATCAAAACCCCGAAAAATGCCTGTCCCTTGCTTCCTGTAGCCGGTGTGAAAACAAAACCCTTGCAAAGAAGGAGATCATGCCGGGTGAAGACAGTGTGGGCATCTGCTCGGTGATGACCCTAGCCAGAGCTGCAAGCAGCGTGGCTACGGCCCTAGCCGAGGCATCCTCCCTAAACCGAAACGAGTCCAGGGAGGTTGTGATGGCTCGTGTGAGAGCACAGAGGAGAGTCTCAGCAAAAGCTGATAACTCTAGACCATGCCGTCCCACCTCCTCCAGAGAGGAGAGGGAGGAGTCACGTTACGAAACACACGCTTTCCCTGTGGTCTATTTGTGGCCATTTCTGCGAAAAGGGACATTCTTGATCTAAGCCTCTGATTGGAGAAACGCGGGGTCAAAGTTAGAGCAAAATGTAAACAAACTTTGCTGTGCTGACTGATGCCCAAGTTGAATTTCTAAAATGTTCAATGAATTATCAGCGATACAGCAGTCCCTGCAATGTACGGCCCCCGGCGTGAGCGGACACCTGACATGTACGGACACATTTGCTCGGCACGGAGTGTTTTCCTTCTATATTTGCCCCCCCTTAAACGGACACCTGCAAAACGTGGACGCGGACACTCATTTTCGGTCCCAACAGCAGGTCATACCTCCAATGTACGGACAGACCATCGTCAAATTTTCACCACAACAAAATCGATAACAGAGCAGTCCGGCTCTTGGTACAAAGATCACAGCCGCAATGGTGTGATGACAGTCACTGATAACTTGAGTGCACGTGTACCCATCGTGTGTCTGTGTGTAACCTCTTTCATTGACAAGATACTCTTGTTTCCCCTCAGCCTTGACCAGTGAGTCGGTTGCCTAATCTATGAACCCTTCAGTTGTCTTGCTTTGTCAAAAGTTACGACACAGTCAACTGGTTTTGCTCTGAGTGAACAGTGCAGCTGGCCTCTCTGGCCACAGCCCCCAACAGTACATAGCTGGAGAGAGTGAGAGAGAGAAAGGGGGGGGGGGTGGAGGGTTAGCTGGCTAAACTCTGTGGGGTGTCCGGTGTCACCGCATGTCAGCAGGAAGAGCATTGGAGAGAAATAGAGAGGTGTACTCTTCCACACAATTTCCAAGCATCAGTTGTCACGGCTTGGGGTAGGCATTAGTGAGGGAGAGTGGGAGCTGTGTTCTGTACAGTGTATTTCCGACTGAAGAGTGAAAAGTCACTGCCATGCCACATGATCGGCATGCAGTCAATAAAGCCAGACAAGAAACAAATAAATTACTTGATTATGACATGCAGCTCTATCTGCTGCTATTTATTCAAACTGGTTTTCAAGCTTATTCTTGCAAAGCATCTGCACACGCTCCTCTGTGCTGTGTTTGTGTGGCTGCTTTCGTGTGTCAGTGCATGGTGAGTGTGTTCACTGCCTTGAGGATTTAGTTTATCTCTTCTTTTCAACACTTTTCATACAAATCATTTTTACAGAACGTTTAAAGAAGTATTAGGAGTTTATTGTTATTGTTTAGTAGCCACAAGAAGTGATTAGCATAGACTCAATCCTGTTGTTTGTGTGTCTCTGTGTGAGTATGGGGGAGGGGGTGGTGTGGTCACCCCTCTCGTGACCGGACACCTGCAATGTACGGACAGTTTTGCTATGGCCCAAGGGTGTCCGTTCATGAGAGGGACTGCTGTAGTACAATGAACAGCAATTTAAAGTAATGGAAAATAGTCTTGGGATCAACATTACAAACTTCTAAAAATGTTTATGTTCATTCCTCTTCAGGAAAAACATCGAACCGATGACAAGTTGACTGCGATGATGCCGAAAATGGCAACAGAGTGTTTTGTTGTGCTTCGAGAAACATTTTTTCGTCGCTAGTTTTGGTCAAGTTAAAACAACTTACCTATTTTTTGTTTAATGTTTGACAGTAAGCTTAATATAAACTTTCATCTGGAAGCACATTCAGCAAAGTGATGTAGCCAAATCATCACACAGCTACATTTCACTAGACGGATCTATGCGCATAGTTCAGGTAGATCTGACTTTCACACGACGGTAGCACTGTACGAAAAAGCAGACGACAAACGCAGTTGCCCGATGAAGAACAGTTACTCCCCGTTTTCATCTTTAGTTGCTTCCCTTGCTAAAGTTACTGATATTTAGATCAGTGGTTACTGACTGGGGCATTCTGTTCTTTGCAGCTGTGAATTCTGATAGTGGAAGGGCAAGTCAGTCTTCTTAGTTGAACACGGAATGTTCTGCTGACAGAAGTCACTTTGGGATAAGACAACGATTTTGTTGACGAGGTCAATGCTGTTGATTCAGAATAATTTTGTTGCACTTCGCCCGGACATTTGTGACTCCGAAGTCGAAGCAGATACTTTGATCACGATGGTGTTGTAAACGTTCATGATGACAACGCATACTACTAATCGGTTAAAGAGTTCTCCTAGAGCATAGGCCTATTGCCAAGCAAGGTCTTCCTCTTCCTGATCGTTTGAATGCCCGGACATCGTAAATGAGAACTTGTTGCTCTTACCGTTTGCTGTCTCCACTTAGATCTATGACAGGCTACAATTTCAGGTAAGTTACCATATAGACTGCAGTGTGTGTGTGTGTGCGCGCGCGCGCAGCTTGTGTGTGTGATTTTGATGATGATGATTTTGATGATGATGATGGTGGTGGTGGTATGTGTGTACGTGTAGATGTTTTTAAACTCCTCTTTTTTTTTATTTAACCAATGTTACTCTCTTTCTCTCAGTTTGCTGGCGTGGAACAGCAAACAAGTCCAGCAATTCACCAGACAGTGCAACAACAAAAGACAGAAGTGCCTGGCCACAAAGCAGGTGGGCAACAGCAATGTCCAGCCGGTTCCAGTTCCAAGGAAATCAGCATGGTTTACCCTTGGGACTTTGCTCAGTAGGTAAAGACATAAATTTGTCAGTACTTTAAAAAAAAGGGGGGGGGGAACAATAGTTATATTTGTGTTTATGTGCTGTTTTCTCCAACAAAGAAGCACACACACAGACACACACAGACACACACAGACACACACAGACACACACACACACACTACATTTTCGATAATGACACCATACCATACCAGCTTAGAAATGGCAAGTGGATAGGTACCCAAAACCAGACTTGATCGAGCTGTGCAAATAGTGGTTAGTAAATAATATGTTGATCAACTCTGTGGTTGCCTTTGTTTCAGAGAAGCAAATCGTCTACCTTGCGAATGAGGCAGGGGTACAGAGGAGGGTAGCAACTTCAGTCTTCGGCATGGTGCATCAATACTTAGGCATGCAGTTTTGTGTGTGAATGAACAGCACAAATCCATTTTGAAAATGTCTTGATCGTCGGCCACACCAAGTTCGACCCTGATTGGCATTTCAGTTTGTTGAAAGTAAAGGGAAACGTTCGATAGCAGAGTGCACGGATGACATTTTCAATTCAGTGAAGTGATGGACTGACTGACAGACCCACGTGTGCAAGGACACACAGCACCATATTACTTTATACAACTGGAAGCTGTATTTACCAAGGAAACTGAACAATTAATCCTTGTTATGAAATTTAGAAGTACCACAACTTCAAGTCGACAAGTGTGTGTGTATTGTTTTCAGCAGACAGCCTCAAATAGTTTGTGTTTGTATGTACGTGGGTGAAGAAAGAATAGAACATGGAGGGGGGAGAGGTAGTACAGTATGAAAGAAGAAGAAATATTCGAGAAAAAAATCATATGGCTGATTGTTTTTTCTTCTGCATGGGAGGAGAGAATGATAGAAAAAGACGAAAAAATAAAAATTAGGGTAACGTTACAAAAAGAGCAATAACTCTGGAATGAAACATTATTTTCACCTAAAACCATACAAGTAATAACGGCAGATGATTGAACTTACCATTTCCCGGTAAAAGTTTGTTTTTAAAAGTTTGCCCATTTTAAGTCATTTTGGGGGTATCTCCAAAAAAGGGTCATAACTCCGTGAAAAATAAATTTGAAGGTCTGAAATTCTCACATCACGTTCTAAAGTCTGTCAAATAAAATCCAAAACTCAAAATCGATAAATTTGTCAAGAATGTCCCTTTTCGCAGAAATGGCCACATTTGTGAAGCAAAGAGACTAGTTCCGGCGGAACAGGAAAACTAGCCCTTGGCAACAAAAATGTCTGGATCAGATTCCGAGACTTGACATTCCAAACTATCTTCTTCTGCACTAAAAGTGAGAACGAAGTAGCCTGAAACCAAGAAGCCAGCCACCATGCGCATGAAGCAGCGGGAAAGGTGTAGGCTGAAGACCCACTACCCTGAGGTCTTTCTTTCTTTATTTGGTGTTTAACGTCGTTTTCAACTGTTCAAGGTTATATCGCGACGGGGAAAGGGGGGAGATGGGATAGAGCCACTTGTTAATTGTTTCTTGTTCACAAAAGCACTAATCAAAAAATTGCTCCAGGGGCTTGCAACGTAGTACAATATATGACCTTACTGGGAGAATGCAAGTTTCCAGTACAAAGGACTTAACATTTCTTACATACTGCTTGACTAAAATCTTTACAAACATTGACTATATTCTATACAAGAAACACTTAACAAGGGTAAAAGGAGAAACAGAATCCGTTAGTCGCCTCTTACGACATGCTGGGGAGCATCGGGTAAATTCTTCCCCCTAACCCGCGGGGGGACACTACCCTGAGGTGTGGGTCAAGCCAAGAGCTGCGACATGTGGTAGGCAATCACAGGAGACTCGACAAATCGAAAAGATTGCGAATCAGCCCGCGTAGACCTAAAGTCATCCGCGGCAGAGGGGGGAAGAGAGACACCCTGCTCTGAATCCGCCACCCCTTCCGGAAAATATTAAGCTGCCACAGCAGCCGCTTTTGCATAGCGAGCCTAAAAGCAGTAGGCAGCGCTACACACTCTTCCTCCTCCACCGAGGAGTCCGAATCCCCACCAGCAGCTGTGTCAAAACACAAAGGCGGGGAGACGGGGGAGGCAGCGCACTAAAACTCCTGTTGATACCACTGCCCAGAGTGAGAGTGAAAAGCGTGATCTGTCTCTGCCTGCCAACCCACACCGCTCACCTGACCCGAGGGGGGAGAGAGGTGGGTAGTTGGCACAGCGCCCTGCCGAGAAGGAGGGCGAGTGGAGGTACGAGACAAAGCCGAGCCCGGCCAGCCGTACCCCGCCCACTGTGCGAGAGAAGCGTCCCAGTGCACAGACCCGGTCTGACTGGTTTGAGCCACACCGCGCCCCGAGTGGGGAGGGGGGTGGCTCGTCACAGCAGGAAACCCCTGGAGGTGGGAAAGACGGGATGAGAGACGCAACCGTAAAAGGCCGACCTGCTGACGTCCTGTAGCACCACCGCTCACCCACCCTGAGGGGGGGGAGGGGGGAGACGGAAGCTGGCTGAGGACAATTACCCCTGGAAAGGCGGTAACTCTCGAGACTGCGAAGGCAGTCTGACAGCCCCCACCCTGTCCAGCCCTGAGGGTGGAAAAAGAGTGGGCAGCTGACACAGCCCCCTGCCCCAATTGTGGCAGAGGAGGGGTATGTAACGTAGCCTGGAAAGGTAGTACGTCCCACCCCAGCTGTGTTGGCTGGTTTGAGCCACGCCGCACCCCGAGTGGGGAGGGGGGTGGCTTGTCACAGCAGTAAACCCCCGGAGGGTGGAAAGACAGGGTGAGAGACGCAACCGTAAAAGGCCGACCCCCACCCGTCCACCTGCTGACGTCCTGTAGCCCCACCTCTCACCCACCCCGAGGGGGGGGGACGGTTGCTGGCTGAAGACGATTACCGCTGGTAAGGCGGTAACGCTCGAGACTGCGAAGGCAGTCTGACAGCCCCCACCCTGTCCAGCCCGGAGGGTGGAAAAAGAGTGGGCAGCTGACACAGCAGAGGATGTGGCAGAGGAGGGGTATGTAACATAGCCTGGAAAGGTCGTACGTCCCACCCCAGCTGTGAATGAGTGAAAAAAATGCCAGGCAGGCGGGAGCCGGCAGACTGGCTGTGCTCAGGTTGGAACCCCTCCCTTAAAGGGAGAGACGTGGGTCTGTCAGCAAACTGATCCTCACCACGCGAACCCGTAAGAGCACACTTACCGTACCCCCCCAATCCTCCCTCCCGTAGGTAGGGGGGCTGCATGTCCGACTCAGCTACGCTAAAAAGCAATGTGAGCGGTCAGAGGCAGGCAGGGAGCAGTCCGCCAGCCTCCACTCTGTCCTGGCCCGGGGGCGGAAGACACAGCGAATGTATGTGACGTAGCCTGGAAAGGCAGTCCCAAAGAAACGCCGCGGGGATGAAATCCCTCAGAACGGCTACGCTCAGGCTGTGACCCCTCCCCTAAAGGGAGGGACAGGTATCCGCCAGCTGACTGGTCCTCCTCCCGTAAGCCCCTAAGAGCGCTCTTACCTTGCCCCCCCCATCCCCCCTCCCAAAGGTAGGGGGGCTGCGTAACGCACTGAAAAGTACCAGAGGTAGTCAGAGTGGTCAGAGGCAGCAGGCCCCCCCTCCCGAAGGAGAGGGTGCTCGTGAACAACCCAGTACTACCGAAGGCAGAAAGGGCTGAACCGAACTGGCCATTTGCACCAGACCACGGTGCGAAGCTGAAGTAGGAGGGCTGCCAAGGAGTACGCTGGCAGATGTCGCCTAGGCCGAAGGGCCCCCTCCAGCCAGCAACGAAATGTCTGCCACAGTGGACGGGAGAGTGGGAACCGCCGATCGTGCCTGAAACTGCTGAGAAATAAAAACACATATTTCATCATTAAGCCCACCGAAAGTGGAAGACACTGACTGGTTCTCCTTACGAGGAGATGCGGGCTGGGGAGAAAAAACGAAACCTTATCCGCCTGAATAGCTACTACAAAAGAAGTACTACTCAAAGGGTCGTCGACATGCATGGAGGTTCCTAAATAGGGCTAGAAGCCTTATCCCCTTCCTGCCTCGTCGAAAGTCGAGAATGATTATTCTGGATGCCGGCGCTCACGCGGTGCGCGGGGGGTTATGGGTAACCAAGTGGGGTCAGGTCATAGCATAACGGCTATGGCGTCTGTTTTTTAGCTTGGTTACCACCCTTACAAGGGCAGGTAATTTGAGTAGTGTTTCGACATCTAGCATGTGAGATTGAAGTCAATGCATTTATGAGAATTGCGGTAAGAATATGTAATTTAATCAATTAACTGGACATAAATGGTGGGGAAAAACAAAACAACTGAGACTTGGGCAAAAAGCTGATTGATGGGATAGAGATCAAGAGAGATGGTAGAGAAAGGCAAGAACGGAGCAAAATTCTCATAGGATTTTTATGACCTAACCCAGAAGAATTCTCCAACATGCCAAAGCAAGATCCCTTTCTTTCCTCTGGTACTTTCAGTGACCCTTTAACTCAACTCAGAACAGCCTATTCTGACAGCCACAGAAAAAAAGGAAAGGTTGGACAATTAAGCAGCCATATGTCTATAGAACATTTAACAGAAAGGATGATAGCCAAGAGGATCCACTTCAAAAGTCCAAAAAAATGAAGTCAACTAAATATAATGTATACAATACACTTACATCACTGGAAAACTATGGAGGAAAAAAATCATGACCACCATCACAACAAAACCATTCATAATACAAGTTTGACATCGTTTGCACATTTCACACACACACACACACACACATATACATTCAAGACTTCACTTCAAGAAAACACACAACATAAGTTTAGATTTAGATAAAACTGCATGCCTACATAATTTTCAATTTTGTTTCCCCAGCAAAGACCATCATAGTCATAAACTGACATGCATATATATATTGTAGTCTATCTTTCGTAGAACATGCATCACATTAGTTAAACATTTTGAATATATCCCTCTTTCATAGATATGAAATTCTTCAAACGAAATATGTTGGGGGAGGTGGGGGGGGGGGGGGGGGGGGGGCTGAGGTTGTTTATATATAAAAGCTGTTGCATAATCAATGCTTAGAAAAAAAATTTAAAAAATGCTGACTATAGTACTGTGAGACACCTGCATTATTCAAGTGCACACCAAAAGCTTTCAAGGGGGTGGCAAAAGGTACAGTGGTAGTACCTCCTCTGTCAAACGACTTTGAAAATGTAACAGAAATTTGGTCATTATATACTGTTCAAAAAAAGAAACGCATAGTTGCTACTTGCCAAATTTGTTTTATTTTTCGAAAAAATTAACAGAAAATCCAATATTTAGATTATTTGTTTGAAATTTGGTATGGACACAGTTGAATGCACACACAGTTCATTTGCATCTTCAAATCAATCAGTCAATCAATACGATTGGGTGCCGAGGCTGTCAAGTCAGTAGGGGGTGTGACTGCCTTGAGCAGCAACAACTGCCCGGCACCTTCTGGGCATGGACTGGATCAGATGCCGGATATCTTGCTGTGGGATGGTGTCCCACTCCTCCTGAAGTGCCTGCAATAGATCGCGGTGATTTGCCGGCGCTTCTTCTCGCCTGCGCACACGTCTGTCCAATTCATCCCAGAGGTGTTCTATCGGGTTCATGTCTGGCGACATGGATGGCCAGGGAAGCACCTGGACATGGTGGTCGGTGAGGAACTGGGTGGTGAGTCGTGCTGTGTGCGGGCGAGCGTTGTCCTGCTGGAATATGGCATCCTGGTCAGCCAGAAGAGGAAGGGCGTGTGGGCGCAGAATTTCCTCCACGTATCGCTGGGCAGTTATGCGCCCTTGGACGTGCACCAGGGTGCTCCTTCCAGCGGTATTGATCGCCCCCCACACCATGACGCCTCCACCACCATGAACGGGTGCCTCATCCACACAGTTGGGCGCGTAACGTTCGTTTACTCTCCGGTAGACCCTCCTCCGACCATCATGTCGCTGGAGCAGGAAGTAGGACTCGTCGCTGAACCACACGTGTCTCCAGTGATTCCGGACGGTCCAGCGAAGGTGCTGGTTGCCCCACTGCACTCGGTTCTGGCGATGGCGGCGGGTGAGGACAGCTCCTCTGTGAGGTCTGCGAGCTCTCAAACCAGCTTCATGCAGGCGGTTCCGCACGGTCTGGTCCGATAATCGGTGTGGCCCGGGAAGAGCCTGGACAGAAGATGAGGCCGACAGGAAACGATTCCGGAGGTGGCGGAGCCGTATGAAGCGGTCGTGAGCAGCAGTTGTCGCCCTTGGTCTTCCCGCTCGTGGCAAGTCAGCAACGGAGCCAGTGGCTTGAAACCTGACCCACAGTCTACTGATGGTGCTCTGGGACACGTGGAAGTGCCTGGCGATTGCACTTTGACTTTGACCTGCTTGTAAACGACCCAATGCAATTTGGCGGTCTTCTCTGCTCAATCGGGCCATCTTTCGTCGCTGAATTGTCGTCTGATTTCTTTGTGGCGAACAATCCGCTTTTATGGGTTTTGGAAGACATGGTGAGAGCTCAATATTCCCCGAGTTTCACGAGATTACACTGAAGCATGACGAGTGGTCATGCCAAATGAGCAATTTTGACATTGTAGCCACTGATAACGCATGCGTCATGTGCAGAGCTCACTTGTGGCAATGGACGAAAGGTCGACGACCAGATAAACATTTTCTGCAGTTTGGTGGATATCCTTGTAGCCATTGTCGCGGAACGCGATTCAGAAAATAAGTTTGTGTATTGCAGTGGTTTGCAGTGTTTAGTCATGTTTAGTCAATAATATTTATCCGATTTAACCGAGACCGGAAGGAGACGGCGCATGAAGGTACCGAGACCAGAAAGAGACGGCGCGTGAGAGTCTTCTTTAGTGACGTGTAAAAAGTCTATCGCGTCACGTATAGCGCAGCCAATTATCAGGAGGCAGGTGAACGGCGATCTGGTATTCTGTGTTGAGACACGAGGACAGGCGCACGGGCAGGCAGACGAACGTCTTAATTCGCTGGTCAAGAAACAGCATGCGACGCGTGTCACATTAATAGCAGAATAACTTACGTCGAAGGGTGAGTAGATCATTCAAGTCAAGCTTGCCAAAGCCTTTCCGATTTTCGCCTGCGCAGTCAACTCAGCTGGTAACCAAATGGCCAGCCGGGAGATTTCGCAACGGTCAAGTCGTTACCGCAAATATTTTCTTGTTGTTCTGTAATATCGTAATATGATGCATGTATCGTGTTATGTAGTTGTTGTGCAAGTGGAAGCCGTGATGTGGCGGCAACTTGAACGTTTGGATTAGAGCACTTTGGGCTCAGTTGTTTTATTTTGTTTAGCTGGTCACTGCGATGGGAGAAGGACCAGACCAGCCGCAGAACAAACCACTCAGTAAGTTCTATGATTGTATGAACCAATTATAGAGCTGAACCAAGGTTTGTTAATTGCAGACGTTCCGGGTTCCGGGTTCCGGGTTCTGGGTGAAGATGTCCAAGGACGTCGATGCAGAGTATATTTACCGAACACTTCAAAGAACATGAACTGGATGGGGAAAACCAACGAGTCACGAGCAAGCATGGTTTCAACTGGGATAGACCTTTTCGTCATCTTCAGACCGTCAGGCGAACCAGTTCTTCACAACTAATTTAAGTAACACCAAGGAAAAAAACAGACGTGCTTGTTCTGTGTCTCTCGAACTCGTGTGATATGAATCGTGCGCGATGAACTAACTTTCCTAACTTTTCGAATCTTTTCTTTTTTGATACACCATTCATCCATCGGAAAATAAATTGAAATTTATACTTCGTAGAATCCACCTATAAAGAATTGCGTTTGTTGTTGAGTTTTTTTAGCAATAAAACTCAAGTGTGGGAGTTTGAAAGTACTTCTACTTTTCTAAATCTTTCTTCCCCACATTCCGCTACAGTGGGGGCTCGTCCGGGATACGATTTTATGAGCTAGATCTTATTTTTTTTCTGTGTGGCCAACAACGCAAATTTTTGTAGGTGCGCGGAGGTTGTCTATCCTTATCCCCATCGCAGCACAGCACGTCTGTTTCTTATGCATGATAGTTAGTCTTGAGTAGACTAGAGAAGCTATACATGTATGTTAGTTAATCTTGAGTAGATTAGTAAGCTAACACAAGAAAGCGGCGACTGCTCGGGCGAGGATTGGACGGCAACAGCAGCACTCTAAATTATATTTCTTTCACCCTACATCATTTGAAGATAACGGTAAAGTACTAGTCGAACTGAACCCAAGCTCTTTTAGGTTGAACGAGGTTCAACAGGTAACTGGATCTAACTTGAGTAGAAGTTAGATCAGTGAACTAAGTTAGGTCGTACCAATTCGGAGTAGTTGAGACTACGACTAACCTAGTAGAGAAGAGATTTAAATTGAGTCAACATAACCGGAGTGAGGTGGTGTTAGGACTAATTTAAATCGAGGACGGTGTTTAGCTTCTTTGTTCAAAGGTTCAAAGTAAAGTCTATAATCCGTGGCAGTTGTAACTAATCAGTGTGAATTAGTGCAGCTGAATTGTTGTATTGGTAATCTACGACAGGGTCGGGGTCACAATCAACATAAGTAGCAGTAGTTAGCAGCTTGGCTTGGAGTCAAGGTCACTTTCGTTAGAAGTAGGGTATTGTCTAACAGAGTGTCGAGGCTAGTCTACGGCTACAACAGTCAAACCTTGTATCGTCTGGGACGAATTAAGATTGACTGAAGCGAGGTATCTAGTGATCTTTTTTCTCCTACAGGTAAACCTTAGTGACATTTATTCTAGAGTAGAGTAAACATGCCCCGCCCACGTCAGGTAGCAGAGGTGGACTCGCCTCTAGTGGCATACCAGCGTGACGGCAACGTACTAGGCTTATCAGGTAAACCCTTAGCAGAGTATATCGAAAAACGCCGGCTCGAGGAGCTGGAGGAGAGGAGACGGAGAGAAGCTCTCCAGGCTGAAGAGCGTAGGATCGCAGCAGAGAGAGAAGATAGAAGGAGGCGCGAGGAGCGAGACTTCGAACTGCGTCGTATCGAGTTGCAGAATCAAGCTGAAGGCAACCGCAACCAGAACGCTCGCGAGTTAGGCAACGATGCTGGTCCCGGGCATGAGAAATCAATCAAATTGAAGCTACCATATCTGGATGATAAAGATGATCTCGAGGCATACTTTCGTCAGTTCGAAAGGGTAGCAAAAATCTCGAAATGGGATGATGATGATTGGGGAGCGCGACTAGGCTGCCAACTCAAAGGCAAAGCACGCGAGGCATATGCCAGATTGTCAGATGAAGAGGCAAAGGTCTACAACACGGTAAAGGCCGCTATTCTGGAAAAGTTCCAGCTGACATCAGAGGCGTACCGGAAAAAGTTTAGGGGCGCCAAGAAAGAGGCTGGGGAAAGCGCAAAGGAAGGGTTGACGAGGATTCAACTGTATTTTGACAGGTGGGTGGAGCTAGCAAAGAGAGAGGGTAAAGCACATGACCCAAAAAGTCTGATCATCATGGAAAGGTTTCTAGAATGGCTACCCTTTGAACAAGCTCGGTTCGTGCGGGAGCGTAACCCAATCAATGTCGATGAGGCGCTCAAACACGCGCGCGTGTACGAGGAGTCGCGCGAATCGGAACATCGCCGGGCGATCCCTAATCCACCCAAAACAGTGCATAACCAACCCAACGGTGGATCCAAACCCCCCGCGAACGTGAGAACAGATAACTTCAGGTTCGGCAACGCATCGGAGGGACAGAGGTCGGGTCCCAGCGGTTGTTTTCTATGTGGCGGACCTCACCTGGCGCGTCAGTGTCCTAAGAGCAAACCCAACAATAAGCCTAGCTCTGCATCAACGATCACATTGGCAGCGGTGGACGTTCAGGAACCACCCACAGTATGTGAGAAATGCTGTAACCTCGTGTTTGAGCCGCAGTGTGAAGCTACCGTCGAAGGCAAGACGGTGAGAGCGATAAGGGATACGGGAGCTTCCGCTATCATTGTGGACAGCGAGATAGTTCCGAGAGAGAAGTACACGGGCGAAGCAAAGAGAGTAGTGTTAGCCGATTCCCGTGTGACTAGAGAGCTCCCGATAGCTGAAGTGGAGATGCGAACTCCATTTTTCAGTGGCATTACCAAGGTGTTGGTGATGGATAGGCCGGTGCATCCGGTGTTGATCGGTAACGTGAGGACCGATAGTCAAAATGTCGAGACAGGGGTGCCTTTGTTCCGAGCAAGAGCGGAGACTTGTGCTCCCGTAGTCACTCGACAGCAAGAAGCAAAAAGCAAGGAAAAGCCAGTGAAGGTTATTCCCAAGGAAACTCTGATAGGGCAGATCAAACCTGATGATCTGAAAGCTGAGCAACGAAACGACCCTGACTTGGTCAAGGCTCGCGCGGTCGCAGACCAGAAGATCAAAACAGGGACTCGTTACGTATGGAAGAAGGATATTCTGTACAGGGTCTACTCGTCCAAAGATACAGAATACAAGCAGGTGGTGGTGCCTAAAAAGTTTAGGGACGAAGTGATGGGTTTGGCGCATGATTCACCCATGTCAGGTCACTTAGGCGCTAGGAAAACCAGAGACAGAATCTGGCGAGACTTTTTCTGGCCAGGCATCTGCGGAGATGTGAGACGCTACTGTGCATCATGTGATGCCTGCCAAAGAAGTACTCCTAAGGGAGCAACTAGGAAGGTACCCCTCCAGAAAGTCCCGCTGATGAACACCCCTTTCGAACGCGTTGGTGTTGATATCATCGGCCCCATCCTACCTGCTTCGGCGCGGGGGCATCGGTACATCCTTACCATGATCGATCACGCGACTAGGTACGCGGAGGCCGTTCCGCTGAAAGACATCAGCTCAGAGACGGTCGCGGATGCTCTGTTTGAGATGTGGACGCGTTTCGGACTACCCAAAGAAGTGTTGACTGATCAGGGGGGACAGTTTGTAGGTGGATACATGACTGAAGTCAACAGGTTGCTAGGGGTGAAAGGATTGCGCACCAGTCCGTTTCATGCTCAAACCAATGGGTTAACAGAGAAACTGAACTCTACTCTCAAGTCAATGATGAAGCGTATGTGCCAAGAGCAGCCCAAGGAGTGGGATAAATTTATTCCCGCTCTACTGTTTGCATACCGCGAGGTGCCCCAAGAAAGCCTGATGTTCTCTCCGTTCGAACTCTTGTACGGGAGAGAGGTCCGAGGACCCATGCAGGTACTCAGGCAGATTTGGACTGATGACGAGTCCAGTGAAGAGTTGAGGACGACAATAGGTCACATTGTCGATCTCTCGAACAAAATAGAACAAACGTGCACTTTAGCCAGGGAAAACCTGAGCAAAGCCTCGCTCAGACACGCACGGGCGTACGATAAAAACACACGCCAAAGGCACCTGGCAAAGGGTGACAAAGTTTTGATTTTGTTACCAGTGAAGCACAACAAGCTTCAGCTGACTTGGAAAGGACCTTACAAGATAGTTGATAGAGTGGGATCTTGCAACTATAGAGTACAAATGGGAAACAAGGTCAAGGTGTACCACGCCAACTTGCTGAAGTTGTACGTGGAAAGAACCGCGTCGGATGTTCCCGACGGAGCGGTCGCGAGATCGGCGGAACCCGCAGAAGAAGAAGTAGCAATTGTGATGCACGAGATGAGTGATAGCGAAGACGGTGGGCTGAACACCGACAAGATACCACTCATACCTCTCGCTCCAAAAGAAAAGTGGGATGATGTGGTCATTAACGCCGAATTATCTGTGGAAAAGCAGAAAGATTTGCGTAACTTGTGTCGCAGTCACCAGAAAGCTCTGAGTGATATGCCAGGCTCATGCCAGCTAGAAGAATGCGAAATCAAACTGTCTACCTCTGAGCCGGTGCGTGTAAAACAGTACCCAATTCCTCACTCACAGAGGGAAACAATCAAGAAGGAAGTGCAAACTATGGAAAAGATGGGGGTTATCGAACCTAGCGTGTCTCCATATAGCAGTCCGGTGGTACTGACGCAAAAGCGTGACGGTACAGTGAGATTCTGTATAGACTACAGAAAATTGAACAAGGTCACCGAGTTCGATTCTGAGCCAATTCCGGATGCTGAGCAAATCTTTGCTCGTCTGCAGCAGGCAGAGTACTTCTCAAAATTGGATTTGAGTAAGGGTTACTGGCAAGTGGGCGTTAAAGAAAAAGACAGAGCCAAAACCAGCTTCTCTACTCCAGGGGGCCAGTACCAGTGGACAAAAATGCCATTTGGACTGAAAACGGCCAGTGCCATATTCACTAGGTGTGTCAGAAAACTGCTCGATCCGTTAGGCAGGGAGGACGTAGAATTCTTCATGGATGACATCCTGATAGCAACCAAAACCTGGGAACAACATCTGGAGGCTTTGAACGCAGTGTTGGCGAGGCTTGAGGAGGTCGGCCTCACCGCCAAACCCTCCAAGTGTCACCTAGGATTCCGCGAACTTGACTACCTCGGTCACCGGATCGGTCATGGGAAAATAAGCCCAGACGATGACAAAACCGAGAAAATCAGAAGGGCGGAAAAACCTCGTACAAAGAAAGAGGTGCGTTCTTTCTTGGGCCTAGCGGGGTATTACCGGAAGTTTGTGCCTGACTTTGCTCGCGTGAGTGCGCCCCTCACAGACCTCACAAAGAAAGATCAGCCAGAGAAGATAGTCTGGACCAAAGAGTGTGAAACTGCTTTCACGACTCTGAAACAGTGTCTGACCAGCAAACCCATTCTGATACTGCCGGACAATAGCAAACAGTACGTGTTACGTACAGACGCATCCAACGAAGCGTTAGGAGCAGTTCTACTGCAAGAGCAAGGTGGCAACTTGCACCCGGTGGCTTACGCAAGCAAAAAACTGAACAGCGCCGAAAGAAACTACTCGACCATAGAAAAGGAGTGTCTCGGGGTGGTTTGGGGAGTGAAAAGATTCGAGCAGTATTTGTACGCCGAGCAGTTCGTGATTGAAACTGATCACCAACCACTCCAGTACTTGCAGAAGTCAAAAACTGAAAACGGCAGGCTTATGAGATGGGCTTTGCAGCTCCAGCAACACTCTTTCACCCTCAAAGTGATTCCAGGCAAAGACAATGTCGGAGCTGACTTTTTGAGCAGAGCCAATTATCAATAGAGGAGTAGTAGTAAACTGAGAGGTGGTGAGCTTCCAGAGATAAATAGGATAGCAAGTGGAAAGGAGGTGGAGTATTTTCAGGGTTAAATGAAATAAAACTTATTGTCTGAGAAAGAGCTAAAACTAGTTTTCGCTTCAGAAGGGGGGGCCTTTGTCGCGGAACGCGATTCAGAAAATAAGTTTGTGTATTGCAGTGGTTTGCAGTGTTTAGTCATGTTTAGTCAATAATATTTATCCGATTTAACCGAGACCGGAAGGAGACGGCGCATGAAGGTACCGAGACCAGAAAGAGACGGCGCGTGAGAGTCTTCTTTAGTGACGTGTAAAAAGTCTATCGCGTCACGTATAGCGCAGCCAATTATCAGGAGGCAGGTGAACGGCGATCTGGTATTCTGTGTTGAGACACGAGGACAGGCGCACGGGCAGGCAGACGAACGTCTTAATTCGCTGGTCAAGAAACAGCATGCGACGCGTGTCACATTAATAGCAGAATAACTTACGTCGAAGGGTGAGTAGATCATTCAAGTCAAGCTTGCCAAAGCCTTTCCGATTTTCGCCTGCGCAGTCAACTCAGCTGGTAACCAAATGGCCAGCCGGGAGATTTCGCAACGGTCAAGTCGTTACCGCAAATATTTTCTTGTTGTTCTGTAATATCGTAATATGATGCATGTATCGTGTTATGTAGTTGTTGTGCAAGTGGAAGCCGTGATGTGGCGGCAACTTGAACGTTTGGATTAGAGCACTTTGGGCTCAGTTGTTTTATTTTGTTTAGCTGGTCACTGCGATGGGAGAAGGACCAGACCAGCCGCAGAACAAACCACTCAGTAAGTTCTATGATTGTATGAACCAATTATAGAGCTGAACCAAGGTTTGTTAATTGCAGACGTTCCGGGTTCCGGGTTCCGGGTTCTGGGTGAAGATGTCCAAGGACGTCGATGCAGAGTATATTTACCGAACACTTCAAAGAACATGAACTGGATGGGGAAAACCAACGAGTCACGAGCAAGCATGGTTTCAACTGGGATAGACCTTTTCGTCATCTTCAGACCGTCAGGCGAACCAGTTCTTCACAACTAATTTAAGTAACACCAAGGAAAAAAACAGACGTGCTTGTTCTGTGTCTCTCGAACTCGTGTGATATGAATCGTGCGCGATGAACTAACTTTCCTAACTTTTCGAATCTTTTCTTTTTTGATACACCATTCATCCATCGGAAAATAAATTGAAATTTATACTTCGTAGAATCCACCTATAAAGAATTGCGTTTGTTGTTGAGTTTTTTTAGCAATAAAACTCAAGTGTGGGAGTTTGAAAGTACTTCTACTTTTCTAAATCTTTCTTCCCCACATTCCGCTACAGCCATATAACTAAATTAACCAAATATTACAAGCTATGCGTTTCTTTTTTTGAACAGTATATATGCAGGGGTCATAATCAAAAATTTTAGTAATAAATTTTCATTTGATTAATATACTTACCCAACTCACATATAGCAATTAACCCTAGTTCAGTGCTGGTAACGCTGTACGCGTCCCCTTGGTAACAAGGGAGACAACTCTAAAAAAAGAGTGACCAATACCCATACTGGTATCAAGGCCAGACCAATACTGAGTCTGTCTTCCGTGTGCGTGTGCATATGCCACCATTTGTAGTCATTCTAACCGAAGCCCAACTCACTTCTTTTTTAGAAATATATACCCCCAACAGGGCGGAGGCGGGAGGGAATAAACGATGTGAGTTGGGTAAGTATATTAATCAAATGAAAATTTATTACTAACATTTTTGATTAAATTACATATCTTACCCAACTCACATATAGCAGATTGCTACTGTAGGCGGAGGGAAAATCATAATACCAAGAACGGAGAACTTGTCCTGCCGATACCATAGCTGGTAGAGCGGAACTACCGTCCTGTCGCGTTCCCGCGACATTTCTGAGGTAGTAAATGATAAAAACGTCCTCTGAGCGCCAGCAGGCTAACTCCAGAACCTCTGAGAGGAGACCGGAGCGGAGGACTGCTATTGACCAGGCTCAGGCTAGAGCCTCCTGAGCTCTGAGCTCTGCCTGATTGTCACATGACTGGCCTTACCACCAAAGATAGGCCTGTCGAATCAGTGTGGCTACCCATTTGGCCAAATTAAAGTGACCCATGGAATGTCTTTATCCCGAGCCGAGTTCATGGAGATAAAGAGTAGTTATTTGACTTACGGAACTAACAGGCAATGTCCGTGCCCAGTATCTGATGGGGGCCCTAACCAGACAGTTAAACAAGTCATGATCTCCAGGAGCAAGTACCTTACTCAGGGAGGAGATGCGGATAAAAGGAGATGATAGACCGGATTTCTGGTTTTTAGAGAGGAAATCCGGCCTAAATTTGAGAGAGATAGAGCCATCTTTATCAGACAAAATACCAATCCCGGGACGGGAGCTGCGACTTATACCATGCTGTGTCACGGGAAGCGCCCTTGAGGACACTAGCAATACTGCAATGTAGGAGAAAAACTCCTAGCTCATTGCAAAGTAAAGAAAAATACCACGAGCATGCAAGGCTTACCTGTAAGGTGCAGCTTGCTCTGGATTTATCCGAGATATGCATCAGGAGCGTTTATGTCAAGTAATAGAACGGCCCGCATGCGCAGAACTCACACTTCAGAGAACGAATGTACACTATTAACTGATATAAACAATGCTAGGTCAAGCATGACAAGAAAGGGAGGGAAAAGTAAGGGAGGGACTTGACATAAACGCTCCTGATGCATATCTCGGATAAATCCAGAGCAAGCTGCACCTTACAGGTAAGCCTTGCATGCTCGTGGTAATTTAACCTCGACATGCAGTAGCGTTTACGTCAAGGAATTTTTAGACCAATAGTGTACATGAGACAACAGAAAACTGTCCCAACATAAAGTCTTGGTTAGAATGTCTGTCTGTGTCAAAGAGTCCTCTAACTTTGCAGTACTCGTACTGGCGGTAGCGTCACCTTCTGCCGCCATTGTCCCCACACGGCTCGCACGAACAATTAAAATCCGAAGAAAAAGTGCACCTCACCTGACCATCGATGTCCGAATTACACACACTGAATTCCAATCTCAAAGAGAAATCACACACACAGAATATAATCCGTCTAAAAGAGATCTCTTATTTTACACAAATTCTACCAACAGTAAATTCCCTGAAGTTGCGATCCAAGCGCGCGAAACCAAAAGTGAGTTCTGCGCATGCGGGCCGTTCTATTCCTTGACGTAAACGCTACTGCATGTCGAGGTTAAATCCAGGGGCCGCCGTAGTGAAGGAGAAAAAGGCCCTGAGGGGCGTAATGCCTAAGTTGAATTACTGAACCAGAAGGAATGTGATTCTATTTATTATTGGCAAAAACCTAGATGATCGATGTCTTTTGCGTAAGTGGAACAAAAACCAAAACCAAAGCGAAACGCTTCTGTGCCAAGAACTAAAGGTCAGCCACATGATGGAGACCTTAGTTCTTTCCGTAAGCTCTTAAAGCAAAATGCTGAAACTAAGGAAGTTTCTGAAAACCCTTTGTGTTGCCCAGCGAAAGTAGCTGACATGCAGAAGCCTCCTACGGTAGTAAGGGGTAGGATTCGCCGGAAATGTTCCATCTGTGAGGTCGCAGAAAGTGGTTCAGTGACCCTAAAGATATCTGAGTCAGAATATATTGCACCAGTAAGTTGCACGTGTTCTGGCGAGTTTCGTGAGTTACGACTTCCGGACAACCGGAGAGAGCGTCAACATCACTGTCTCTGTCTTTGTTCCCGACTGACAAAAAAGAGTGAAAACCTCTTGCAATCAGCTTAAACAGGAAGACAGTCCTAACTCTAAAACGAGAGCTGTGAAAGATCAGAAGACAACAAACCTGTCTTCAAAATCACACGAGTAGTGAAAACAAACACATACTAGCTTGTGCGTCTCACTTTGGATCGAACAAAGAAAGATCCGACTGACCTTGCGTGTAAACCCCCTCCAGGGAGTGAATCACTGAAAGGATTGAGGTGGATTAAGCCACAGTCTCAATGAGGTAGGCGCTAATCGTTCGCAATGAACTAGAGGCAAGAAGATTTGCCTCTTGTTCCCCAGCTAGCGGCATGACAATATGTCGACCAATTCTGGCATTTTCTAAACTCCTGACGAAGAAGAGTCATAGAGAATGTCTTACAACCGAAACCGAAGGAAAAAACTTCCAGTTTCGGTAAATATGCCTCCTCTCGTCAAAGATGGACCGAGAATCACTAAACAGAGAACCCTTGCGCCCAAAATTGCTGTCAAGCGAAGTGACTGCGTTCTAACCTAAGTAGAATGCTGATCAGATTCATAGCGATCCTGTGTAGCGGCAGGAAACAGCAAACAAGTCGAGTAAAGCGAAATCGAAAATTTCTAAGATAAATTTTCATTTAATTAATATACTTACTCAACTCACATAATTAGCATTAACTTCAGTTTATTGCTTAGGTATTGAAGTAGTACTCTACCCTGGTAAAGGGGGAGGAACTCCCAAAAGAAATAAAGTCCTTAAGGACAGGAGTTGCCTCCCCTAGCGGCCGCCCGCGCCCTCTATAGGCCGCCCGCGCATGCGCGGATCCCGCCAACAGGCGTCATTTCCCCACGAAACACACACCCATAACACATAGAATGTTAGCGGGGAAGGTCGGGAGGGTATAAGATATGTGAGTTGAGTAAGTATATTAATTAAATGAAAATTTATCTTAGAAATTTTCGATTCAATAACATATTCTTACCTCAACTCACATAATTAGCAGATTGTACATAAAGGCGGTGGGATACTCACATTACTCCCTGGGAAGAATCTGGCCTGCGGCGACCATCGCTGGGAGGCAGCTCGCACCGTCCGGTCGAGTGCTCGCAATGTCGCGGAGGTAGAAATTCAGGAACACGTCCTGGGATGTCCAATAGGCGGCGTTTAGAACGTCCGTTATCCTGCCGGACCTGAGGACTGCTAGGGACGCTGCCCACGCTCGCGCTTCGTGCGTTCGAGGTGATCTTAGAGGGAGAACTGACTGCCCCCCCCCCTTGTGTCTGCCACCACTGGTATGCGAGTCTTATGAGTGTGGAAGACCATCTTGTGAGCGTGGTTTTCGCTATGTCTTTATCTCGCATAGTATTCAGTGAGATAAAGAGCAATTTCTGAGAAGCTGATCTGAGAGGAGCGGTGCGGGACAGATAAGCTTTAAGTGCCCGTACTGGGCAGTTCGAGAGATCCGGATCACCGGGGGCTAAAATGTCCCGGAGAGGTCGGATGGAGATCGCTGGTGAAGGCTGGTCCGGTTTTTGGTTCTTTGCGAGGAACTCGGGCCGAAAATGCAAAGAGATGGAGCCGTCGCTTTCGAAGGCGATGTCGCGGTCTAGGCCCGAAAGGCCGTGAATCTCGCTACCTCTCCGCGCCGAAGCGAGCAGTATTAGCATGAGGGTCTTACGCGTAGGATTAGAGAGGCTAGCACTTTGTAGTGGTTCAAAGGAACTAGAGCGCAAGAAATCTAGTACCAGAAGCACATCCCAAGCCGGGACCGAAGTCCTTGCCGCTGCTGAACTGAGGGCCGCGCCCTTTAGCACACTCGCGATGACTCCCCCGAGGGAGATGGAACGCCCGAGTTAAGCGTCACGGAGATGGCTGACCGGCGAACTCTTAGGGTAGACGCAGCACGACCCTGAGAGGAGAGCCATGCCAGATGGTTTGCGACCTGCATAGACCGCGGGGCGACCGGGTTAACGTCATTAACCGCACACCATCGCGTCCAAGACAGCCAATGAGACGAATAAACAGAGGAGGTGGAACGCCGCTGAGCTTTCTGGACCAGGTTTAGGGTGAGGTCAGAGGCGCCTGAGCGTCTGAGTGATCTCCGCACAGTCTCCAAGCGTGAAGATCCAGGAACTCGGGGCGATCGTGCACGATCCCCGTTCTGGGTTGAAGTAGCTCCCCTCGCTTGAGGCCGAGCGGGATCGGAGGACCGCTGGCGAGCCGCAGGAGGTCCGGGAACCAATGTTGACTCGGCCAGCGTGGAGCCACAAGGAGAAGGCGAGGCCGCTCTAAGTCGGCCTTTCGCAGGACCCTTCCTATGAGTGGAGTGGGAGGGAAGGCGTAAGCCTCCAGCCCTGTCCAGTTGATCGACATCGCGTCGATCTTCCACGCCTCCGGATCGGGAAAGGGGGAGACGAAGATCGGGAGGCGACGCGAGAATCTCGTGGCAAAGAGATCGATCATCGGGCGCTCTGCTTGTGCCCAAAGGCGCAGGAGTGCATGATGGGTGATGGTCCACTCCGTGTGGAGGACCTGAGAGGAGCGGCTGAGATCGTCGGCCAGGACGTTCAGACAGCCGGGCAGATAGCGAGCCGAGATCAGAATCTGATGGTGAGCGCACCAAGAAAGGATCTCGCAAGCTCGGTTGGACAACAGCTGAGACCGAGAGCCCCCCTGCTTGTTGAGGTAAGCAGCCACCGTTGTGTTGTCGGTATGGATCAACACATGGTTGCCCTGGAGGGCAGCGGCAAAATGCTGAAGTCCCAAAAAGGCTGCCTCGAGCTCGAGGCGGTTGATGTGCCAAAGCTGCTGCTCCGGAGACCACCGACCGGAAGTCGTGAGTGTGTCCAGGTGAGCTCCCCAGCCCTTCTGAGACGCATCCGAGAAGAGGTGCGTTGAGGGAGGAGGTAGCGCTATGGGCACTCCCTGCGTGAGCCAGGAAGAGTTCATCCACTGAAGAGTGGTCTGCCGAAACCAGTGCCCTAGCGGGATCGCCACATCCCACCCCTGTGAAGTCGGGTTCCAGGCTGAGCTGAGGGCCTCCTGGAAAGGGTGTTTGTGTACCCTGCCCAACGGGATGAGAGAGGACAGTGACTCCATCTGTCCCTGAACAGACGCCAGTGTCCTGGCTGGGGCCGACTGTTGCCCCAACAGGGAAGACAGTAGGCCCTGCAATTTGTCGATGCGACGCTGCGTGGGATGAATGGTCCATGCGCGTGTGTCGAATACCATGCCCAGGTAAGAGAAGGTCTGGGAAGGCACCAACTCGGACTTGATCCGATTGACCTGGAAGCCGAGAGCCTGTGCCTGGGCAAGGACAAACTGGGTATGCTGATGGCAAAGAGCTTCTTGCTGGTGAAGGATAAGCCAATCGTCCAGGTACACCCTGAGGCGGACGCCGTGCAGCCGCACAAGGGCGCAGAACTGGCGCACCACCATGGTGAACACCCCGGGGGCGAGGGAAAGCCCAAAGGGTAGGGCTCGAAACTGAAACACTCGATCGCCCCACACGAAACGCAGCCACTTCCTGTCCGCCTCGTGCATGAGGATGTGGAAGTAGGCGTCCGTCAGGTCGACGGACGTCACCCAGTCTCCGGGGCGAAGCGCTTCCCGGACGTCTGCAGGAGTTTCCATGGTGAACCGAATCTTTCTCAGAAAGCGGATCAGGGGAGAGAGGTCCAATACTGGGCGCCAACCTCCGGACGCCTTGGGCACGACGAAGATTCGGCCGTAAAAGCCCAGGGAGGAGTGGTCTAGAACCTCTTCTATTGCTTGTTTTTGCAGCAATAGGAGGATCTCCGCTTAGATCACCTCCCGAGCGCCGGGGCTGACCGGAAACCGGAAATTGGAGGGCGCTCTGGACAACGGGGCTTTGTCTCCCTGCCAAGGGAGACGGAACCCCGATCGAATCACCCCCTTGATCCAGAGACTGTCCGTCCGAGACAGCCATGCTGGAAGGGCCCGGGAGAGGCCGCCCGCCACCGAAGGGGTGGAGGGCGGGGGGTTGACTGGATCGGGGGTGTCTCATTGGGGGTGGGGCTTGCGCCCGGACCCCCGCTTCCCGAAGGAAGGCTTGCGCTGGTAAGGGCGGGACCGTGCCCCACCCCTTCCTGCGGGAGGAGACCTATGCCCGAACGACTTGGCAGGTGCTGGAGCAGGACCGCGTGGTGCTGAGTCCTTATTCCTTCTGCTGCTCTGTTGTTTGAGCGCGAGTTCGGACAGCCGAACCACCTGCTGGTCGCGGGATTCTTCGGTTTGCTGGCGAAGAGCATCCAGTGACCGAGAGCCCAGCAACGCCCCTTCTGAGAAGGGAGAGACTCGCAAGGAGTCCATGGTGGCTCTGTCGGTCAGACGAGAACCATGCAGAAAGGCCTCGCGTCTCCAGAACACAACCTGTGAGTATAGACGCGCTGCGTTAGTCATCTGGGTGTCCGTGACTTTCGCAAGAGCCGCCAGTAGCATGGCCGCGTCGGCCTCCACGGCATCATATCGAAACTTAAACGGATCGATGGATGATGAAATGGCTCTCGTGAGAGAGCGGATGAGCGTCTCCGCTAAGGAGGAAAGCTCGAGAGAGGAGCGCCCAGTTTCCTCTAACCCAAGGAGACTCTGCTCTGTGCAGACAGAGGATCTCTCACGACTGTAGCCGTCGTGCCGCAGGCGAGCTAGTTCCGGTGTGACCGGAAGTGGTGCCTTGGGCAACGAGAACGAGGAGAGGAGAGAGAGGGGCTTACCCGGAAGCCGCGATTTTTTAGAGTTGGCTGGTATGCCGTTGCCTGCGTGTGCCGAAGCCAACCAGGGCTGAGCAGAAACAGGAGCATTGCCGTGAGCGGCCAACAAGGGGAAGGGAGATGCAGGGTCAGCACCCAACACCTGAGCCATAGCGAACGACACCGAAGGCGATTCGACAAAGCGAAAACGAGCCTTAGTTTCCCCCGTGGCCGCGAAATCCGCCCAGGCGGAAGGAGGAGGAGCGGCCGAGGAAGATTGGGCAGAGACACCTTCAGGGAAGTACCGTGAAGTGATCTCCGCGGCCAACTCCAGAGTAGGGCCAAGTTTGCTGGGAATCCGCAAAGGTGGGTCGGATTCGGAGCAATCTTCGTCAGCGTCCATTTCCTCCACAAAATCTTCCTGATCACCGTCGGCATAGGAGTCCGGGAAACCGGAAACCCACTGCTCGGCAGGGGAGGAAGTGGCCAAGGTCGGTTGGGCAGAGTTCGGAAAAACCGGAAATTGCCCAAGGACGGAAGTGCCGGACGCCGGAACCGAAAAGACGGAACCGGAAGTCGAGACCGGAAGTTGGTGCGACACCGGAACCGAAAAGACGGAACCGGAAGTCGAGACCGGAAGTTGGTGCGACACCGGAGGCGGAAACGCCCCAGCACAACCGGAAGTGGACACAGCACGACCGGAAGTGGAGGATGACAATCCGGACGCCGGAACTGTAAAGACGGAACCGGAAGTTGCGGTTGGATGTCGGTGCGGCACCGGAAGTGAGAAAGCAGGGTTACTGCGATCGAACACGCCAGGGCGCTGTCCTCCGCCGGAAGTGCTCACCATAGCACAACCGGAAGTGGAGGACGACAATCCGCGGGTGGCGCCGACAGGACCCTCCAGGCCGAAAACGGGCAAGGAAGGTGCTGATGCCTGCGCAGGACCCCCCAGGCCGAGACCGGTCAAGGGAGGTGCTGCTGCCTGCCCCCCAGAGGCCGGAACAGCTGAAGCTGAACACAGGGGCGCAGGCTGACGAGCGTCGCCGCTCCCCAGCACACCCGCCACAGGGGCGGTATGCAGCCAAGGAGCAGCCGTCCTAGACCCCAGAGAGAAACCAGGGGAAAAGGGAACGTGAGAGCCCCCAACAAGATGGGAACCCCCACAACCGCCATCTACCGCCGAAGTGCTAGCGGCAGGCGGAGCAGTGAACGCGAACTCTCCTGGAAGGCCGGGGGAGTAAGGCAAAAGACCGGAACAATTCGGTCCGATGTCGGCCGACGTGATGGTGGCCGAAGTCCGAGTCCGCGGAATCGACGGGACGTTAACCGCGCCGTGCTGCGAAATCGACGGGATGTTAACCGCACCGTGCTGCGAAATCGACGGGACGCTAACCGCGACAGGGTGGGAAGCGACCGGCGAAATCGACGGGACATTAACCGCACCGTGCTGCGAAATCGACGGGACGCTAACCGCGACAGGGCGGGAAGCGACCGGCGAGAAAAGCACGCTTTTATCCGCAGAATGCATCGACTGCAGATCTTGTTTTAGCGTGGCAAACATAGCGAGCATCTCCTCACGCGTTACGACCTCGCTAGGGCGAGGAGCCGGTGAGCGCGAAACCGGTGAAAACACCGGTGCATGAGAAGTCGAGTCGATAGAGACGCGCGCGGACTTATTGGACGCGGGGTCGAACACCCGCACGGAGGATTTTTCTTGCACGGCTGAAGGCTTAGTCGGAGCCGGCGAGCTCGAGGTGCGAGTCTTAGCTTTAGATTTGGATTTGACTTGCTCCTTCCCTGGAGAAGGGAGGAGAGAGATAGGCTTGCTCTTAGCTTTGTCCGCCATTGAAACGAGTGCCGACACGTGGTGACAATCGCGGAGCGAAATTCGTAAATTTTCGAAACGAACTCGAAATGAACTCGAAATTCGAAGGACGCGTCGAAAGAATAAAGGAACGATCTTACCAGAACGCTGCAAGAACCAGGACAGATGGCCTTCCACAAAAGACCACGAGAAAATATACCAGAGTACCAACAACACGTGTGAACAATAGCGTTGAAGTGGGTGGAATGACGCCTGTTGGCGGGATCCGCGCATGCGCGGGCGGCCTATAGAGGGCGCGGGCGGCCGCTAGGGGAGGCAACTCCTGTCCTTAAGGACTTTATTTCTTTTGGGAGTTCCTCCCCCTTTACCAGGGTAGAGTACTACTTCAATACCTAAGCAATAAACTGAAGTTAATGCTAATTATGTGAGTTGAGTAAGTATATTAATTAAATGAAAATTTATCTTACAAATTTTCGATTTCGCTTTTAGTCAAGCTGTGAAACTCACAGAATGAAACTGAACGCACTGCATTTTTTCACAATGACCGTAGTCCGCCGCTAGTGCAAAAGGCAGTGAAAGTGACGAGCCTGTTCAGCGCGGTAGCGGTTGCGCTGTGCTGCATAGCAGGCTTTACTGTACCTCTCTTCGTTTTAACTTTCTGAGTGTGTTTTTAATCCAAGCATATCATATCTATATGTTTTTGGAATCAGGAACCGACAAGGAATAAGATGAAATTGTTTTTAAAACGATTTTGGAATTTTTTTTTAAATCATAATTCTTATATTTTTAATTTTCAGAGCTTGTTTTTAATCGAAAATTTTTAAGTAAATTTTCATTTCATTAATATACTTACCCGAATCACATAAAAGCATTGACGCAGTCTTACATGCTTGAGGTCTGAAAAAGGCTACCCGTCTTAAACAATTAAAGGGGAGCAACCCAACACAAAAAGTGTAAATACAGGTATGGTAATGACCATCTACCCGGGGAGTTACCTCCCATCCGGGTTACGTGACGTCACTTCCCCTGTAAACACCACGTGTCTTCATACGACTTAATAGACTAAAAAATCATATGCGGGGTTGGCGGGAGGGAATACACTATGTGATTCGGGTAAGTATATTAATGAAATGAAAATTTACTTAAAAATTTTCGATTAAATTACATATTCTTACTCCGAATCACATAAAAGCAGATAGCTTCAACAAGGCGGTGGGAATGAAAACCAAACACACTCTTAAAACCTTGCCAAAAACCTGGCCTGCTGCCAAAAGGTCAGGGAAGGGCCCAGTGAGAAAGAAAATCTAACTCACTCTAAACCCTAGCCAGGAACTGGCCCACTGCCAAAAAGGCAGGGAAGGACCTGAGAACCATCTTGATTGACAGCCGAGATGTCTCTCAGGCAAAAGTTGCGAAAGACATCAGAGAGCCAAATGTGTGCCCAGCACTTCTTCCAATCTCCTGGACCAAACGACCCAGAAAGAGAACCCAGCCTTGGATTAAGCCGAGCCAAGTAGAGGGAAAGACAAGCTGCCCCCCCCCCCCCCCCCTTTTGGATGGAAGGAAATGCACATGCACTGAAAAACGATCTATGCGTAAGGTAGTCCGATCAGTGAGGTGAGGGACAAACCTCGCGGCGACCATAAGACGATCACGCCAAAGTAATCAAACTTAGGAATGGCGTGAAGCCCAAGTCAGTGAACCTCTTACTTCCGGCCGAAACTGGAAGCAGCTGTCGCGGACGACTGCTGACGTAAGTCGAAGTTCGAACCGGACGTGACAGTAGCCTGTGCACTAGCCGGTGAACCTCTTACTTCCGGCCGAAGCTGGAAGCAGCTGTCGCGGACGACTGCTGACGTAAGACGAAGCTCGAACCGGACGTGACAGTAGCCTGTGCACTAGCCAGTGAACCTCTTACTTCCGGTCGAAACTGGAAGCAGCTGTCGCGGACGACTGCTGACGTAAGTCGAAGCTCGAACCGGACGTGACAGTAGCCTGTGCACTAGCCAGTGAACCTCTTACTTCTGGCTGAAACTGGAAGCAGCTGTCGCGGACGACTGCTGCTGAAGTGACCGGTGACCCTAAACAAACTGACTAAAAGCCAGAGTGTTACAGAACAGTCTGCTTGAAGGTAAATGAAGGAAATTCAAAAACCCCAAGTAAACTTCGTAGCCAAAAACCTGAGAGAGGAGATAAGCCACAAAGAATGACTCCTCCAACATGCATTGCCAAAGACAATGTCACCTCAGGAAAATCTGAATGTTACTTCCGAGGCCAACTCAAGCGCATCTTAAGTTTGGACGAAACACCAGAATGCGTCTGATCGCTAGAGAAAGACGGAGTCAGACTCTGCAAAAGACGACCAGGACCAAGACCAGCAGCTTGTGGCAAACTGAGAAGAACGGGGAAGCCTGAACACAGCAGCCCCACTCAAACGGAAATCGTCCTATCTCATCTCCTGCCTAAGATGAGATAAAGGAAGAAAGTCGAAGTCCGAAGCCACAAGAACAGGGAAAACAACAACCATCACCGCCCACAGGTGGAATGGCTGTCGCACCAGCCGAGGCTAAAAAACCCGGATGCCCTAAGGTCAGCCGTTGTTCCAAAACTCAGACGTACTTATGAAGCGTCTGTGAAAGAAACAACCTCTCCGGTAAAAACCGGAAGTGCCACTGCAGCAGCCCGTGGCTGAACTGCTGCTACACTAACTGAGGACTGAAGCAGTATAACCGAAGGACAGCGCTAGCACCGACCAGAAGAGACCTCAGCGGGTGCTCGAGCTGATGGGCCTAGATCACTGTGAAAGGATCGGCTGACGCATAAGCAAATATGCGCTCATTAGATCAATGGGAGTCCCCCGACCTCACCACTCCCACAAACTATTGGCTGTGTACAGAGACCATCCAATGAAAACTTGCAAGGAGGAGACCCACCCCGCCATCACCAAAGTGGAGGGCGGAGGGGGGGGGGGGGGTGTGTGATCGGGGGCACTTCCTTGGGGAGAGAGGCTTGCTGCTAGGGCTGCCCTTCTCCCTGCCCAAACGTGATCTATTTCTCGATAATAAGACAGAGACTGCCTATTGGCCGCCGGCTGAAAACGTCGCTGATCTCTATCCCACGGGATCTACTTTTCTTTTCTGGTAAAAACCCCAAAGTTCAAAAAGCAGATCCCTCTACTCCGAGCAAAGCCCAATTGTCCCTCCTAGCCTGCTCAGAGCCCTGAGCATGCGAGAGAAACAAGTCCTTCCTACGCCCGACTATAAAGAGAGGTGAAGGGAGGACAGCCTCTTTGTTCTTCGTTCGCCCTAGCCAGGCTGAACGAGTGGAGATGCCATCAGAGCCCTGATACACACTAAGCGTGAAAGGTTCAGTGACTCCAGGAAAGAGCACGAGAGCGCTCTGACGCTCATCTCCGAAAAAGAGGCAAATTCCAAAAACTGACGTCCAAATTCCTCTAAATTCCTGCGTTCCCGTTAAGGTGTACGCGGAAGAGCAAAGACGCCAGCAAAATCCGACCCAGCTTCAGCCAAGAGAACTTCCTATGACAGGAAGAAACAAAAGACGAAGCCTGTGTAGCCGAAGACAGCCGAGGCTGCGCGTGTTCCGGAACTGACCCGTGAAGACCGAGTAGCAGAACCGGAACCCGTGGATACCACTTCCGGTAGGAGATGGCCAGCCAAAACCTGCGGAAGATGGTACCCACCTTGAAGGTGACTATCAAACCGGAAGTAGGAAAAACTCCTCCTTCGCGGAACGGAAGTCCGACATCGCTGAATGCAACCAAAGAGGAAGCCAATGTCCCTCCATAGAAAATCTGGAAGTAATCTCCATCGAGGCCTCGAGAGAAGCCGAGAGATTCGACAGAACGTGTCTGATCTCTGGCTAAAGACTGTATAACAGAATAGCCCAGAGAACTGACACTGACCGAAGTAACAGTTGCCAGTGGAAAGCTACTGAACAGGATAACCGGAAAACCGGAAACCCGTTCAACCGGAAACCGTCCTGTCTCACCCCTCCCATAAGAGGGTAAGACAAAGAGGAGGTAACATCCGAAGCCACCAGAACTGAATAGACAGTAGACGCAACACCCAACCAGTGAAGTGACTACCGTCCCGGCCGAGGCTGAAAGCCTGCATGCCCATAGGCCAGCCGATGTTCCTCACTTCGCTAACAGTGTTAGGAAGAAGAACAATGCATCCGGACAAAGCCGGAAACGCAACAGACAAAACCGCACAATGCGGAAGCAAATGTTGCGTGGACTGAGGACAGAAGCCGAACGCCCGTAGGCTAGTCCGCGGTCAACTCCAGTAGAGACACACAGTGTAATCGCAAAGGAGGACCTATGCTCCCAGTAAACCGGAAGGACGACTGTCCGGATGTCCGTAGGACGTATCCTGTTCCTCACTCACTGACCTCCGTATAGGAGGAGGAGGAACAGCAACTCCGGGCGGAGCCGGAAAAGCAACGGACGAAGCCGCATAAACGGAAACGCCTGTTGCGATGACTAAGGCCGGAGGCCAGAACGCCCGAAGGCCAGTCAACGGTCAACCCCAGCCATGACCTCTGTGAGTGCACGGGATGGAGGACCTTCGTTTTCGGGAAAACCCGGAAGCGCGACTCCCGAAAACGGAAGCCGCCCTTGCCTATTCACAGCCGTGCACGCAATGCAAACAGGCTTAGAAAGAGCAGAAGATTAGGCAACGGACAAGCCGCATACAGCGGCAGCGTCTGCTGCGAGGACTGGGGCCGGAAGCCCGGTGGCCCAAAGGCCAGTCCACAGTCGACACCAGCAGGGACCTTCGTGGGTGTGCCAGATTGACCTTCGCTTCCGGGAAAACCCGGAAACGCGACTCCCGCAAGCGGAAGCCGCCCTTGCTCAGTCACGGCCGTACACGCTGTGCGATCAGGCCTAGAAAGAGCAGCATATCCTGACTAGCAGGAAGTTTTGCAGTCGACACCAGCAGGGACCTTCGTGGGTGTGCCAGATTGACCTTCGCCTCCGGGTAAACCCGGAAACGCGACTCCCGCAAGCGGAATCCGCCATTGCTCAGTCACGGCCGTACACGCTGTGCGATCAGGCCTAGAAAGAGCAGCATATCCTGACTAGCAGGAAGTTTTGCAGTCGACACCAGCAGGGACCTTCGTGGGTGTGCCAGATTGACCTTCAAAACGCGACTTCCGCAAGCGGAAGCCGCCATTGCTCAGTCATAGCCCTACTCGCTATACGATCGGGCTTAGAAAGAGCAGCATATCCTGACGGGCAGGAAGTTTGCAGGTAGTGAGCCTGCGACCAAGAACTGTTGCTCAAAAGAGAGCGTCCGGTGGCTTCACGAGAGCCAGTGGAGCAGTTCGACTTACCGTCCATGCCCCCCAAGGAGGCAGCAGACGCAGCTGAAGGCCCGCGACCGGAAGCCGTGGCCGACAGGAAGCCAAAGAGCGGCCGTCACCCGCCGCCGGCGGAAGTACAACGCTGGAGACGGCGTGTGAAGCTGCAATCTTCCCTCCCAAACTGCGAAACTCTGGAAAAAGAGAGCTAAGCAGTATAGACACCAGAGCGCCGCGCTCCGATGCCCAAGAGAGGGAAAGCAAGAAGCAAGACACGTCACAGACGTGCTAAACTGCCCCCCAAATTCATTTGGGGCAGAATAAGTAACGGACAAAGCGGTTATACATGCTTAGTACGAAACAACAACAAATACCAATGGTCTGAAAGACCAATGACACAAACCTAGCCATGTTATATCACAGTCAGACGCGCTGACACAGAAAACAGGCGGCGAAACAAAGAGTTACTGGAAATTAACAAGTCCAAAACGGACGAAAAATTCAGCAACTACAACGAACTTCCTGTCAAACTAATGACTAAAAAAGGAAGCGCTTACCAACTAACAAAGCAGAAGGCAAGTAAAGAGGTAAAATAAGGTTTACCTAACCAAAACATAGGCCGTGCCACATTCGCCGTCAGCTAAGCTGACAAGCAAACATGGGGCCCGAAAATGCGTTACTGAAAAATTTTTACAAGTCCGCAAAACGGACGAAAAGTCAGCAACTACAACAACATTCTTGTCAAAATAATGACCAAAATGGAAAGAGCTCACCAAACACGTAAAGGCAAGCCGTTAAGACGGGTTAGGTGGCCGGTGGGTGTCCTTACAAACACCAGCACGCAGCCACACACGGAGCCAAAAATTCGACGACCTTCTCTGCTGTAGGCTGAATAGTCGTATGAAGACACGTGGTGTTTACAGGGGAAGTGACGTCACGTAACCCGGATGGGAGGTAACTCCCCGGGTAGATGGTCATTACCATACCTGTATTTACACTTTTTGTGTTGGGTTGCTCCCCTTTAATTGTTTAAGACGGGTAGCCTTTTTCAGACCTTAAGCATGTAAGACTGCGTCATTGCTTTTATGTGATTCGGAGTAAGAATATGTAATTTAATCCGAATATAACATATTCATATGTTTTTGAAATCTTCTTCTTCTTCTTCTGCGTTCGTGGGCTGAAACTCCCAAGTACACTCGTGTTTTTTGCACGAGTGGAATTTTACGTGTATGACCGTTTTTTACCCCGCCATTTAGGCAGCCATATGCCGCTTTCTGGGAAGCATGCTGGGTATTTTCGTGTTTCTATAACCCACCGAACTCTGACATGGATTACAGGATCTTTTTCGTGCGCACTTGGTCTTGTGCTTGCGTGTACACACGGGGGTGTTCGGACACCGAGGAGAGTCTGCACACAAAGTTGACTCTGAGAGTGAGAAATAAATCTCTCGCCGAACGTTTTGGAATCAGAACATGATGAAGAATAAAATAAAAGTAATTTTGGATCGTTTTATAAAAAAAATAATTTTAATTACAATTTTCAGATTTTTAATGACCAAAGTCATTAATTAATTTTTAAGCCTCCATGCTGAAATGCAATACCGAAGTCCGGCCTTCGTCGAAGATTGCTTGGCCAAAATTTCAATCAATTTGATTGAAAAATGAAGGTGTGACAGTGCCGCCTCAACTTTTACAAAAAGCCGGATATGACGTCATAAAAGACATTTATCGAAAAAATGAAAAAAACGTCTGGGGATTTCATACCCAGGAACTCTCATGTAAAATTTCATAAAGATCGGTCCAGTAGTTTAGTCTGAATTGCTCTACACACACACACACGCACAGACACACACACACACACACACACACACATACATACACCACGACCCTCATCTCGATTCCCCCTCTATGTTAAAACATTTAGTCAAAACTTGACTAAATGTAAAAATGGGACAAAAAAATTGCCCAAAAATATTGTTTCCTGATAAGAGAGAGACGGTCGGAGAAACTGGAAACCAGAACCCCCGACCAAATAATCCTCTACCACTTCTTGCGTCAATTGGCGAAGCTGGTTGGAGGTAGCGACTTGCCACAACAGCGTGGCAGGTGTAACCGGAAATCGGAAACCCCAATTGACCGCAAAATATCCTCTACCCGTTAAATGCATAAGCAGAGGGAGATAGTACGAGGAAGCAGAGACTTCCATTTGTGTGTGAACACCGAAAGTGCGACAATCACAGTGGCCAAAGCCTGGTGTGACTGGTGACACATGCACAAAAGGTTGCAATAGACCTTGATAACGAACTCTGAAGAGATTCCGAAACGGAAGCTAACTCCAGCAAAGATCGTGCAGTGTCCTCCAATGCAATGAGAGAGGCTTCAGTGTAGGAGACAAGCCTGTCCTTCTATAACCGTCCTCCCTCAGAGTGGCCAGTTTCGGTGTGAACCGGAAGAGGAGAACGCGGCAGCGCAAAAACATCAAAAAGGTTGATAGGCTGTGCGTTCAGGTTGAACCTCCAATTGAAGGCCGCGAACGAAGGTGCTTGCTGATCCACTTGAGCCAGCCAATGCTTAGCAGAATCAGGAGCCGGAATGTGTTGTGTCAACAAAGGCACCATAACACCCGGAACTCCCGCTTGAGAGCGAGATTTGAGAAAAACCTTCGCCATCTCAAAAGCCACCGACGGAGATTCCCGAAAGCGGAAAGGGCATTTAATCCCCTTGAATCCGCGGGAATCACTGAGTACAGAAGGTGGTGGAGCGTACTGAACTTTCGACTCGACCACGCCTTCCTCAAAATATCTGGAAGCCGTTTCAGCTGCCAACACCACCGCGCTTGACAGCCTATACGGCAACCGGAAATCAGTGCCTTCCTCCACAGCGGAAGCACCATCGACAGCATAACCTTTATGCACTTCATTGCAATCCGGAAGTTGACCCCCGCATTGACTGCCATAGTCCAACCGGAAGGGAAGGCGAACGTGGTAAACCAACCGGACGTAAGCCTTGGTGCGGCCCTAACTGCCTTCTTCCTGCCCCCAGGGCGGAAGCGGAAGCTGCACTGCCGGCCAAATATCTTCAGATAAGGCGGGGAGGAACAAGTCTTCCGTTCGCGTCTCAGGGTCCCTACCCCGCACTGACCGACCGACTGAGCGGTGGGGGCCAGCCCAGAGATCAGAACTTTCGCCGCCCCGACGCAGTACGAGGAGGGTTACTTTCTCCTGAGTCCGCGCTCCACTCTGGCCGGAAAACCCGGTTACTAATGGAGCAGACATACCTTTAGAATGACCGGGCACACCGGAAGACGGTCCGCTCAAAGAGGGGAAAAGCACGTCCCCAGCATCCTGCGTCTCATGTACATCGGCGTGGGTGACCGTGGCGGAAGGGGAAGGGCGCACGCTGGCCAGCGAAGCAACGTCCGTCACACCGGAAGAAAGAGCCCGTAGCTCAGACCTTGTTGAAGAAATTTCAGCCGCTAAAGAGCTAACTTGAGAGCTCAGTGGAAGTAGCAAAGAAGCCACCTCCGCAGCAACCAAACCTGAATCAGAAGAAGCGCTAGTCTCTTTCCCAACCTTGCCGTCTTTAACAGACTTGTCAGAATACAGAATACAGAATACAGTATTTATTGAGCCAAGTGACATTAAAAAACATTTAAAGCACAGAGGACATAACAGGCACAACAGAGGTCACCGGCAAATCAACCAAAACATCAATACATTTTTTAGAAGAAGGCTCTAAAACAGAAACTAGAGCCTGGCCGGAATGCTTAGGTTTCCTAGGCGTTTCTTAGGGGAAGCCTCAGCAGGTACCTGCCTGGGAGGATGCCTCTTTCTGCCGCTATCGGCCATGACAAAATGAACTCACAAAAAAAATTTCCAAAAAATTTTACAAGTACTTTCTTTATTTGGTGTTTAACGTCGTTTTCAACCACGAAGGTTATATCGCGACGGGGGAAGGGGGAAGATGGGATAGAGCCACTTGTCAATTGTTTCTTGTTCACAAAAGCACTAATCAAAAATTTGCTCCAGGGGCTTGCAACGTAGTACAATATATTACCTTACTGGGAGAATGCAAGTTTCCAGTACAAAGGACTTAACATTTTTTACATACTGCTTGACTAAAATCTTTACAAAAATTGACTATATTCTATACAAGAAACACTTAACAAGGGTAAAAGGAGAAACAGAATCCGTTAGTTGCCTCTTACGACATGCTGGGGAGCATCGGGCAAATTCTTTCTCGTCCCAACCAATATGGGACTCCCCCTAACCCGCGGGGGGTTTTACAAGTACAAATTTTGTCCAAAATGAAGCCAAAAACCCAGAAAAATCAATCAATCAATCAATCAATAGGAAGCTTATATAGCGCGTATTCCGTGGGTACAGTTCTAAGCGCTTGTCGAAGAGTTGTCAACACAGGACTAACAAAGAAACTAACATCTACAGACGGACACGAACCCTATCACACACTAGCAAACCCTGATAAACATACAACAAACAACTGTTTAAACAACAATGTACATGTTAGGCGCGTTTGATCGATCTGTGCGATCGCGCTGCGCGTTTGGTGGATCGATCAAACGCGCACACATCGATACAAAGAATACAAGAATCGTTAAAACGCGCAGCTCTTATATACTTGCGCATTTGGACGATCCGTCTCACAAATTCATGATGTTGATGTTGAATGATGGTTCTTCACATTTATATAATGTACTTTGCTATCAAAAGCTGAATGTCATTGCTGGGTTTCTGCCGAAGTGAGTCATAGATCTTTATTTCATTTTTGCTGTCGCTGGTTACAGTAACCCAATGATTTGGAGTGTGGAATATTTGCACAAAAGTTCCTGTTGGGTTTTGAAATGAACAATTCTGTTGCAACAGCGTGTCCTGGAGTCCCTGTGCTGCTGGAAATGATTGTTTTATTAAAATGTTAGCTGCATTGATGTGTTGATCATTGAGGAAGGCAGTTGAGGATGCCAATGCGAGCATGTCTGCGTTTGAAAGAACTGGCATTTCTGATGTTGGCATTGGGGCACTATTAATGGTCTTGCATGTGCTTGAGCCATGGCATTGAGTCGAGCAGCTGATTTTCTTTGCTCTGCAGGGGCATCTTTTGGTCATGCAACCAGTGTGACAATTACAGTGGGCTTTCAGAAAGAGGTTTTCCGGATTATGCTTCCTTGCCGCTTCTCGGAGACTCAGTTCTTCAGTTTCGTTCGGCGTAATTGTCCCACTGTACAATTCAAGATCACCGCCTTGATATCGGCCTTTTAATTGTCCGAATGCCGTTGTTAACAAGTAGGACTTTTTTGTTGTCCCATGCGCTTTAGCAATGACAGCAGGAAGCCTTTTAACTCTTGACGTCCTATAAGACTTAGAAGCTTTCTTGTGCCCAGTCCTGTTATTTTCTGAGAGAATTAGGCTAAACAGGGGTTGTTTATTAAAAAAATCATAGCTCCTATGTTTGTGAATGGATTCTATTCAATTTTTTTTGTAGATGTTCAAAAATGAATGATGCTTATGTTACGTGTGTGTTTAAAGATTTTTTAGATGTACCTTATTATCTAAAAAATGTTAATTATGTTAATTACAGATGTGACAATTAAAAAAAAAGTTAATATTTAACCTCAACTAATTCAAGATGTTTCATTCATGGCATTCATGACAAACAAAAAGGACATACAAGCATAAACATAAACATGCAATTGTACTCACTTGTCACATGTCATTCACAGGTACAATCTCAGGTGTTAATCCATCGAATACACATTGTTGAGTTTTTGAAACATAGGTCCATTTTAGTGAGATATCTTGCATTGTCTTGCATTGTCTTTCTCTCTCAACATGAAATTTACACTATCACTAATTAATCACCATCTTCTTCAAAGGTTGTTCAGGTAAGTCACAGGTAAGTCACAGGTAAGTAGCAATAATTCACACAGATGATTGATGCTTATTATATACAAGTTATTTACAACTCCATACCTCATACCTGTTCCGAGGCATCACATCATAAATAACACGTTGTCTCATCTCTGGCCTGCTGCTCCAGTAGCACCTGTAGTTGGGCATCGGAATCAAACCCATGAGGAACAGAATGCCCATGTAGGCTTTCATCTCCTCCGTTGTGGTGTCAAAATTAGCATCGCCGTTCTGTCGGGCATATCGAATGGTTTCGTCACGAATTTGAGCAAACAAATCATCAGGGAAGAGTTGCTGGAAGTAGTCAATTGGTTTTGCAGTGAGGGGAAGAGGAAATGTTGGACCAACACTCTCAGAAAACTCCTCTTCACTCCAATCGTCGATCGTATCGGTCCATTCGGCATCACTGTCAACATCTTCATCGCTGCTGCTTGATGGAATATCCGAAATCGCAGATGAAAAGTCCGACAAATCCGCAGTGTGCACGGTCGAAACAGAAATGTCACTCTGATCGGAATTAGCTAACTCAATTCTATTGCCCAAATTACGAACGTCACCGCCATCAAACCCATGAAAAGAAGACCCACTATCCGAGTCAGAGTCGTCCATTTTGAGCCCAAAAATGTCTAACACAAATCACCACGAAAATCGTCCAGAAAAAAATAGAAATCGTTGACAGAAAACTCCGAAAAAATTCCCACTTCCGCACGTGTTATTGTCGGAAGTACAGCATTCGTGGTTTCCTTCAGGAGAGCTGTATTTCCGTGTTACGTCTCTTTGGCCAATATCGTCTGCATGCGAGCGGTACCGCGCGGTTCAGGATTATTGACGTCAAGCGGAACCGCGCGGTACAGGACGTCAAGAGTTAAAATCTGTGGACGTTCTGTCTAGCTTTGGAATCCCTACTGATACAGTATCCCCCTCTTGAAAATCTGCTATTTTCACACGTTTCCGTTTATTGTAGAAATTCTCCATATGTTCCGCTGCTGTCTGCGTGTTTCGGAACGCACGTTTTCGGACCATGGCATGGCGAGATACAGGTGGTGTAAGCGGCTCGGACTGACAAGGCGTTGAGGGTTGTGTTGGCTCAGACTGACAAGGCGTTAAGGGCCTCTCTTGTGGCATCGACTCTGGCTGACAAGTCGTTGAGGGCCCCTCTTGTGGCATCGACTCAGGCTGACAAGTCGTTGAGGGCCCCTCTTGTGGCATCGACTCTGGCTGACAAGTCGTTGAGGGCCTCTCTTGTGGTATCGACTCTGGCTGACAAGTCGTTGAGGGCCTCTCTTGTGGTATCGACTCAGACTGACAAGTCGTTGAGGGCCTCTCTTGTGGCATCGACTCAGACTGACAAGTCGTTGAGGGCCTCTCTTGTGGCATCGACTCTGGCTGACAAGGCGTTGAGGGCCTCTCTTGTGGCATCGACTCTGGCTGACAAGTCGTTGAGGGCCTCTCTTGTGGCATCGACTCAGACTGACAAGTCGTTGAGGGCCTTTCTTGTGGCATCGACTCGGGCTGACAAGGCGTTGAGGGCCTTTCTTGTGGCATCGACTCGGGCTGACAAGGCGTTGAGGGCCTCTCTTGTGGCATCGACTCAGGCTGACAAGGTGTTAAGGGCCTCTCTTGTGGCATCGACTCTGGCTGACAAGTCGTTGAGGGCCTCTCTTGCGGCATCGACTCAGGCTGACAAGTCGTTGAGGGCCTCTCTTGTGGTATCGACTCAGGCTGACAAGTCGTTAAGGGCCTCTCTTGTGGCATCGACTCTGGCTGACAAGGCGTTGAGGGCCTCTCTTGTGGTATCGACTCTGGCTGACAAGTCGTTAAGGGCCTCTCTTGTGGCATCGACTCTGGCTGACAAGTCGTTGAGGGCCTCTCTTGTGGCATCGACTCAGGCTGACAAGTCGTTGAGGGCCTCTCTTGTGGCATCGACTCAGACTGACAAGTCGTTGAGGGCCTCTCTTGCGGCATCGACTCAGACTGACAAGTCGTTGAGGGCCTCTCTTGCGGCATCGACTCTGGCTGACAAGTCGTTGAGGGCCTCTCTTGTGGCATCGACTCAGACTGACAAGTCGTTGAGGGCCTCTCTTGTGGCATCGACTCTGGCTGACAAGGCGTTAAGGGCCTCTCTTGTGGCATCGACTCTGGCTGACAAGGCGTTAAGGGCCTCTCTTGTGGCATCGACTCTGGCTGACAAGGCGTTGAGGGCCTCTCTTGTGGCATCGACTCAGGCTGACAAGTCGTTGAGGGCCTCTCTTGTGGCATCGACTCAGGCTGACAAGTCGTTGAGGGCCTCTCTTGTGGTATCGACTCAGGCTGACAAGGCGTTAAGGGCCTCTCTTGTGGCATCGACTCAGGCTGACAAGTCGTTGAGGGCCTCGGGATCACTTGGGGCAACGATTGAGGAGGCTCGGGCTGACAAGGCTCAGAATGAGATTCAGGCTGTTCATTATTTTCCAGATCTGACTCATCACAGATTGGTTCTGCCCTTGGAAAAATGGCTGATGGTGCGCATTTTCCGAATACCACTTTGTATGGGGACTCGTTTGTGGTTGCTTGTACCTCACTGTTCAACGAAACCATGACCCTTGGCAACCATGATGACCAAGGGTATGTTTGGTCAGCTCCACAGCCATTGTCATTTTTCATCGCTGCAAGCTTTTGTTCAATAGTCCGATTCCCTCGTTCTACTAGACCCTGTGACTGTGAGTGTCGAGGACGCCCGTTCACGAATGTGACCTATCCACCCCATGATGAAAACTATGCTCGAATAATTTGATTTACAAATTCTCGGCCATTGTCTGAATGGAATAGTTTGGGGGGTCCAAAATAAGCTAAGACCCTTTCTTCTATGAGCCCAGCCACCTCGACTGCTGATTTAGGTTTTAAGGGAAATAGAACATGGTACTTGCTGAAATGATCCATAAAGTGGCAAATGTGATTGAACTCTCCGTCAGGATTGTGTCTCATGTCAATGAGATCAACTTGGACACGTTCTAAGAAATCCTTCTCAACTATTGGACGCAGGGGTGGTCTGGACACCTGAGGCTGACTCAGTTGACATGTTGGACAGTTTGTACAAAACAACTGAACAAAGGTACGGAAAATGTCATGATAGTGACGCTGGGCATATTCGAGTACTTTCTTGTAGCCGCTGTGTTTTAACTCTTGGGCATGGATGTCAGTGACCACGTCGAATATGTTGCCGGCATGGACTACCCGCAGATATTTAGCAGCTCCATCGTTCTGTTAAAAACACACACACACACCTCGACTTCGAATTAGCTCAGCTGTTTTCATGAGATGTCTGAGGGATGGACAGAGATGAGGAAGGAGGGATTGGGGGGAGAGACTGAGAGACTAAGAGAGAGAGAGAGAGAGAGAGAGAGAGAGAGAGAGAGAGAGAGAGAGAGAGTGTGTGAGAGAGAGAGAGAAGAGAGAGAGACTGAGAGACTAAGAGAGAGAGAGACACTGAGAGACTAAGAGAGAGAGACAGAGACAGAGAGAGAGAGAGACTGAGAGACAGAGAGAGAGAAGAGAGAGAGACTGAGAGACTAAGAGAGAGAGAGAGAGAGAGAGAGAGAGAGAGACTGTTTGAAAGATTGAGAGGCCTGACAACAAACAAGTACAACAAATAATCTTCAAAATTTGAAAGATCGCTAGAAATTAAAACAAGTCAATCGAGAACAAAAATCTTTGCCCAAACATAATATATGTAGTTCTTCGTACCTGGTTTTGATGTTTTGGATTGGGGACAACTAACACATCGTTTAATCCCAATCCGGGCATGTTCATCAAGGAAAATGTCCTCTTCTTCACCCAATGTCGAAAATGGGGTTCCACCTTAGTATGGGGTTCTCTTCGGTGGTTCACAACCGTATTGAACTTTTCGCTTGACATCAAGCTTGATTTGGGACACATGGCTGATGTATCTGCCTCCACTTGCAGTGTGTGCCTAAACCTCTCCATCATGTATCAGTTAAACGAATGAAGAGAGAATGAAGCAATCAAGAGAGAATGAAGCAATAAAACTAACTTGAGCCTGTGTGAATAGAGCTCAGCAGTAATCAAAAAGAACAAAAAAGGAGCTGAATTGTAATCAAAAACGTTGTTGGGGTATATTTCGGAACATTCCTGTATTTGAAACTTTTCACTTCCGGCGCGCGATCTGTGTGTGTGGTGGTAGGGACTTACTTTGTGACAGATCGTCCAAATGCGCAAGTATAAGAGCTGCGCATTTTAACGATTCTTGTATTCTTTGTATTCTTTGCATCGATCAAACGCGCACACATCGATCGATGTGTGCGCGTTTGATCGATCCACCAAACGCGCAGCGTGATCGCGCGATCGCACAGATCGATCAAACACGCCTAACATACATATCAATAACTAGGTCCAAACAAAATAATATTAAGCACAAAGAAAACACCTCTCACAGAGCACAGCACAAGAATGTCTTTTGGGGCACAACACATCACGTCGAACATGAAAGTCACAGCCAGCTACGGGAAGAACTGAGTCTTCAACCTACTCTTGAACGCGTTAAGAGAGGGGCTCTGGCGAAGCTCAAGCGGCAGGGAGTTCCAGACGGAGGGGCCCGTGGAGGGGAATGCACGCTGACCAGCAGATGCGAGTTTCGAGCGAGGGATGTGAAGGCGGAGTGGGTCAGCAGCAGAACGAAGGGGACGGTCGGAGGGCTGGGTGTACAGGTCCAGGGAGGATTGAAGGTACTCGGGAGCAGAGTCGTTGAGACACTTGTAGACCAGAGTGGACAGTTTGTAGGAGATTCGGGTGTTGACAGGGAGCCAGTGCAAGGAGCGAAGTAGGGGGGTGATGTGGTCTCGCTTTGTCTTCCTCAACGTCAGCCTGGCAGCAGCGTTCTGGACTCGTTGTAGGCCATGAATGGATGAGGCGGGGAGGCCAGCCAGAAGGGAGTTGCAGTAGTCCAGACGACTGAAGATGAGGGAGACAACCAGCTTGACACAGGCGTCATGGGTGAGGTAGCGACGGAAGGAGGCGATGCGTCGTAGGTGGAAAAAGCAGGTCTTGATGATGAAGGAGATGTGTGTCTGCATGGAGAGAGTGGAGTCGAGATAGACGCCAAGGCTCTTGACAGCAGGGGAGAATGGAACAGTCGCGTCATCCAGCTGGAGGTCGGTCACAGTGAGGGAAGCAATCTTCTGTCATGTTCCAACGAGAAGGGCCTCCGTCTTCTCACTGTTCAGCTTCAACTTGTTCTCAGTCAGCCAGTTCTTGATGTCAGTGAAACAACTGGAGATGGATTCAAGGAGATGGTCAACGTCCTCCGGCTTGGCGCTGTTCTGGAGCTGCGTGTCATCGGCAAAGGAGTTGTAGTTCAAGCCGTGGCGTTCGATGACCAGGGAGAGGGGTGACCAGGGTGAAAAGGACAGGGCCGAGGACAGACCCTTGTGGGATGCCGAAGCGGACAGGGACAGGCTGAGAAGAGAACGAATCAGTGGTGACAGTCTGAGAGCAGTTCTGGAGGTAGTTCCGGAACCAAGAGAGGGCGGTGTCGTGAATGCCGAACGTGGAACTGAGGCGATCGACGAGTAGCTGGTGGTCGATAGTGTTGAAGGCCGCGGAAAGGTCCAGCAGCACAAGGGCAGAGACGAGACCGCTATCTGTTGCGTTCAAGAGGTCCGTGGTGATTCGCAGGAGCGCTGTCTCGGTGCTGTGGTGAGGGCGGTACGCTGACTGGTACACTGGCATTAGCGAGTTCCGAGACAGGTGTGAGCTCAACTGCTCCAGGATGATACGCTCCAGAAGCTTGGAGAGGAAGGGCAGGTTGGACACAGGACGGTAGTTCTTCAACTCATTGACGTCAAGGCCGGGCTTCTTGATGAGTGGGCGGACAATGGCAGACTTGAAGCAGTCGGGAACGACGCCTGTGGCCAGGGAGATGTTGATGATATCTGTGTTAGACGGCAGGAGCTTGTTCAGACACTTGGTGAAGAGGAAGCCTGGCAGGGGGTCGTGGAAGTGCTCGACCTTGGCAGCAGTGATGGCTTGCTCGACTCGAAGCAGCGCATCCCTGAGAATCTGCCGGTGAACCTCCAGGCCAGAGTGTCGCCATGCACGCTCCGCTCGTCGTCTCTTGATCTTGGCGGCTGTGATGTCCTCAGAGAGCCAAGGAAAGATCTCACCCCAACAGGCTGCGGAGTATAAGACGAAGTAGAGAATACCAAGAGGAATGAAACCAAGTTCAAGACTCGGTGACAAAGGCTGCAAAACAGCCGGAGCGTACCAAAAAGCGACCACCGCGTCTGAACGCTGAGGTAGGAATGACTACAAATGGTGGCATATGCGCACGCATACGGAAGACAGACTCAGTATTGGTCTGGCCTTGATACCAGTATGGGTATTGGTCACTCTTTTTTCAGAGTTGTCTCCCTTGTTACCAAGGGGACGCGTACAGCGTTACCAGCACTGAACTAGGGTTAATTGCTATATGTGAATTGGGTAAGATATGTAATTTAATATAGAGTTTTGGTTTGTTACTTCCATGTCCGGGTCCTTCAATATCCGGAATCACAGGGGTGTTTTGCTTGATGCCACCTGCAAAGTGATCATGTTATTCTTTCCTTAAACGATTATGGTAACTAGTTGACTATTAAATTAATTACCCACATATAGTCTTTTTGCTTGTTTAATCCAGCCCCGTAACTACTTGTCAGTTTGCAGTAAACACACAGAGGTCGAACCAAAGCATACACATTGATGTACATCGATACTAGTTACTACAGTCATACGATACCCAGCAAAGATTGGGTTAAAAACAAGGAGCAGACTTTCCCAGACGCAAGGTACCACCAAACTTATAAAACCCTTTGCAGACATAAAGAACCGCAGCAGTGTGTTGAAACTGATGTAAAATTGTAGCGAAAAGCGTTAATTTTCACGTTGAAACTTGACTCATTCCCTCAACTAGTTCAAGTGACATAACTGACAGCAGACTGTCAACAGAATTGAGTAATTGAGGACACTACACTACTCACCTTCAAACTTCACTGACAAGATTCTGCGGAGAATGTATTGATTCAAATGAACGCGTGGTTGGATATCGCATCACTCGATACCAAGAAATAGAAGGAAAAATAATCCGTCACAGAAAAATGGGTCGTAATATTGAGGGACCCGTAAAATAAAGGGGTCGTTAAGGGAGGTACCACTGTACCAAAAATGAATGAATGGTACAGATGGGCGAAGTGGTGCAGTGGTAAGACGTTGGCCTCCTAATGACATGGTCGTGAGTTTGAATCCCAGTCACGGCTGCCTGGTGGGTTGAGGGTGGAGATTTTTCTGATCTCCCAGGTCAACTTATGTGCAGCACTGCTTGTGCCTTATCCCCCTTCGTGTGTTCACGCAAGCACAAGACCAAGTGCGCACGGAAAAGATCCTGTAATCCATGTCAGAGTTCGGTGGGTTATAGAAACACGAAAAATACCCAGCATGCTTCCCCCGAAATCGGCGTATGCTGCCTGAATGGCGGGGTAAAAACAGCCATTCATGTAAAAACCAACTCATGCAAACACACCAGTGAACGTATTTTCAGCCAATGAACGAAGAAGAAGAAGAAGAATGAATGGTACTAGAAAATGAAAACATGGGGTTTTAAGGAGGGGACACATAAATATACTAGTTCATCACATATTCCAATTTCTCATGCCTGTGAAACCACAAATGTCAACAAGAAGGGAGAGAGGTCTCAGTAACATACTTGTGGCGTTGTTTGGAAGAACAGGAGCAAAGACGTTGGCAGCAAATTCCTCAAAAGTGCTGTTCTCCGTATGCTGCTGAATAATGGACTCAAGGCATTTGGCACGTTCCTCATAACTGGCATCTTGTCAAGGAATATATATTACTACAATACACTCCTCCCAAGACAGAGCACAGCTGCCCATATGGCGGTGTGACTCAAAACAGTTGCCATTTGGATGAGAGTCATGTTCTAAATGGCCCCGTAGAAAGTGGCCCCGCAAGTGTCAAGCATCAGTAATGTGCAACAACAACAGCAGTAGTACAAAAGCCTTTGTCATCATTTTCATTCATAATCAGCTGGGGAACAAAAGTCACTGTTCCCGATGTAACAAATCGAGGTGGTGAATGGGTTTGAGCTTTCAGGTGAAACGTGGATTGTCAAAGTAAAAGCCGATCAGGCTGAATATTTGATGGAATCATTCAGGCTTTGGATTCATGTTTCGATCAGGCTGAATATTTGATGGAATCATTGAGGCTTTGGATTCATGTTTCCAAGGACGATTATAAGCATTCACTCTCAAAGACCCAATTAATGTTGATAATTACCGCGGCGACTTATGGTCAATTTGCAACTTAGTTCTGTAATCGCAAATTCAGAACGAAAAGTCATAAAACACTTAAAAGAAAAGGAATATGCCAAAAAATTACATTACTCGCAAATATGTTAACAGCTCTGTCCATTTTTAGAATGGAAGAAAAGTGAGGAAGAAGTTACATTTGACGTCACAGACAAGTATGACATGTTATCTCGAACTACTGACGCGCTTTGAGGCCCTGAAATGCATTCAAAAAATTATTTTCAGAATAGGGATCCCCTCTGACAAAAACGATGTTTGGTGGCTTGTTGCTTCAGACACGACGGGCGCAGTGGTGTGGTGGTAAGACGTCGGCCTCCAGTATAGTGTGGGGAATCCAAATGGGCAAACGAGCTCACACGTAACCAGACAATTCTGGAACGCTGAAGAAGAAAGAAGAAGCTTCAGACAAGCATTTTGTGTTGGTCCTTGGGGAGCATTCGCCTTCTGTTTTCATCTTCATCAACCTCGGCCTCTCAAAGACGATATGCCCCCCTCGGACCAACAAAAAAGCTGGTCTGTCAACAAGCCACCAAACATCTTATAATGTCACTCGCTTTCCTTCTTTGCCACTACTAAAGCAAACGTGTGCAAGATTGTATGTTACACGCTTTAGGAGCATGGCAAGAACGGATTCAAACTCAAAATCGTCCCTCCAAAAGCCAAAAAATGCACACACGACTTTTATTTCTCCTGCTGTTATCGTTTCTTCTCTTTACAAATTCTTCAACGCTCAGAATACTGAAAACGACATCCCAGACGACAGTACTGTTTCCATACGCGAATTTAGCTTCCCTTGGAAAGTGGCTTGCTCAGGAGGCCTGTTAGTCTGACACTATAAGGACAGAGTTATGAACATAGATGACAAAGATTCCGGAATGAACAAACATTTCGCGGATGCACACAGAAAGACGTCATGAAGAATGCGATGCTTCAAAAGATACAGACTGTGACGATGACTGTGACGTCATTCACATAATACCGAGACGTCATTCACAGTTATTCGGTCACTTCCGTCAAAAAGTAGATCCCTCCACAATGGCTGCTCCTGTGTTTAGGTTTGTCAAGCTTGAGTACACAAAACGTGTTTGTTCTCTCCTCTGTTGAAGCTGTGAGACACAAATGCTATTCCGACTTGGTCGTGTGACAGAGTTTTCTTCCACACTCGATTAGCTGATGTCTAACCGCTTCGTTAGACAATCAACGTAATCTCGTGTGGAAGAAAATGTCTGTCACACGACCAAGTCTGAATAGCAGGTATTGTCATCATTTTCACTCGGGGGGCATATCGACTTTTGTTTCATATTTATTGACCGCGGCCTTCGGCCTTGGTCAATAAATATGAAACAAAAGACGATATGCTCCCCCTCGGACCGACAAAAAAGCTGGTCTGTCAACAACCCATCAAACATCTTATAATATTACCCAGATGATATGACAGAATGCATATTTTCATTTTCACCCTTCGTTTCTCTAAACATCAACATAAACAGACTTTAAGTTCAGAAAATATTGTTCTGATCCCTTCTGTGACCTAGACCTCAGAAATAATAATCTAAAATCAACACAAAAAGCTCTCTTTTAATTTTCTCAGTTTTGAAGCAGTC
>NC_090261.1:18494009-18499009 GCF_037325665.1 Littorina saxatilis
TTTTGAAGCAATCTGAGCCTCGTTTCATCACTGAAAGACTTCCTTGTTTCACATCTCATCTCCTCCGTTGTACTGACATTGCCTTACGTTACCATCTCCTCACCAAGCTCCAATAATCAAGAGACGGGACTGCACTGAACTGAACTGAACTGAAGCTTACAAGCACATAATGACAGATTTTGGAAGGATACAAGGCGTGGAAGAAAGGCATGAGGGAGCGCTTGACGCGACTTGCGTTGATGGCAGTGGCTCTCACGAGACCCGGTAACACCAGATGGTCCACCACCGCCCCGTCAAACAGCGGCCCAAAGTAAGGAATCTGTGACACACAAACAAAGATTACATAAAGACATGTGTCTGAGATCAGGAGGTGGGTTCATGACCTCTCTATAAACATAAAAAGTGCAAAATGTGACTGTGTGATAGTTGTACCTGTGATGAGAGGACACCTTTGGGACCAATTATGAGCGTCCATAGCCTTTAATGACAGGTATATTTTGGTGTCCCTTCTTGGCAGGTGTCGTCTCATCAGAGCGGCCCCTAATGGCAGCAAAAATCGCACCATTTTTGCAAACTCAGCAAAACTAATAATACTGTTAGGGTTTAACGTCCTCTTCGACCAGTTGGCCTGTATCAGAACAGGTAATGGTTATACGCAGAGCATATGGTGTGATACTTTCACCTGAACAAGCCTTTATTACCTTGAAGGATTTTCTAGGTTTTGTTTATGCCATACCTGGTGTCACCAGCAGTATGCTTATGTACATGGTTGCCACTCTCAAAAAATGAAAAACCTGAAACCTGCTGGGGTGTAGGGGCAACACCTCGCTCAGGGGGTACACGGGGGGCGAAGGCCCCTGTACGGTTTATGTTTTTGAAGAATTGATAACCATTATATGTGGCCTCTCCTACTAGCTAATCATAGAAAACAGCCACAATATCAGCATTATTCAAAGCAAAAGTTAACTGTACAACAAAGACCTGTAATGCAATCAATCCAGGTTGCCCTTCAACAAAACAAAGTTGATCACACCTCATGGATGGCCAGTTTTCTTCACTAAGTGTACACAAAATTGTTTGCTTGTTCTCTCTAGTATTGTATTTTGAACAACAGCTTTTTATTCTTCATGAAATTTTGTCTTTAATTTAAATAAATTTTAAGGAACAACAACAAAAATCACCATGCCGAGAAAAAGTTCTGAGAAATACGAGGTATATTGACCCAAACAAAATGATCAAATGTGATTTTCGCAGAGACTGTTTGTCGTATCTGGCCCAAAATACAGCAGTCATTAGAACTACTCACCTCCTACATCGATGTAAAGACACTAGTGCCTAAGCCAATCAGAAGAGGGCTTAAGGTGGCCTTATTTGGTGTTGCTTTTGAGCTCTGATTTGACAGCTTTTTTGAGGTCCTGGGCGCAGTGAAACTTGTTTGCAAAAAGTCTGATTTTCAAAGAGAAATCACCAGAAATCACAAGGGGTGTAATCAGGTCTGAAGAATGTGTGAGGCAAAAATGGGATCATTTGGTCTTTTAGGAATGGAGTTACGGCCCTTCTTTTGTGGAGACTGACATTTTCATGAATGAGAAGGGCAGTCCGGGTTTCGCAGTTTGGTCGCTGACTAGTAAACTCGTAAGTTAGTTTGGCTAAAAAGGTTTCTGCATTGTACATGACTATGACAGTGCTGTTAGTAGACAGAATATCGACAGCAACGGGACATTCATGGTCGAAAAATACAGCGAATTGCCCTGTTTCTGCTTTAAAAACCTCGCTTACAAATGTCATGCATTTCGTCATTTTGGTCTAGACACGCTTCGTTTCTGTGTTCTCTGGCACTAAAGTAGAAGGAAACCAAAATCAGTGACTACAGTAACAACAAATTTGGGTCTACTGGGTTCACAACGGTTGAGCAGATCGCGTGCAAGAGGACCCTGATAATCCCGGCACCCATTTTGCAGCCAGCTTTTGAAGCCGAAGATCATTGAGTAAAATTCTCTGGACGGTTCCATATATGAAAGTTTACGATTTGCACTTTATACTGCATGTACACTGTTAATTAATCTTAGTTCTTACATTTTGACACAGCAGCTACATTATTCTCGTTTGAAGCCCTCTTCGGAAGTTTTTTTGGCTTGTCAGAGTTATTCCCCTTTTCCCCAGTTTCAATTTCCCTTTTTTTTGGTGTGAGATTGTAGAATATGGAACAGCTTTGATTCATAAAACGTTCTTCAGCTTTGTAGACATTTTCTTTGTACCATCATCCAGCTACACTCTTTCAAAGAAGTGAAGATTTTCATGGCGCTTGATAAAAGACCCCGTTATGAAGCACAACCCAAAAGTGACGTATTTTAAAACCTTGTCATTTATGACGTAGTAAACTATAATGACATCATCTCTTAGAGGTATACCAGTTAAATGGTTGGCCTTTCAAATGATATTACTTTTTATGATCAGTGGCCTGAGACTTGTATAATCACGGTTTGATCATTTCGTTTGGATCATACCTCGTAACACTGGAAATAACACAGTTACCTCTTTTGGCTTGCAACATCTTTGCCAGTAGCTTTTGAATTCATCATTTCAAGAGGCAAATTCTCAACAAGAAAATTTGATTCATAACATGCATGAATTAACTAAGAAACAAGTTTCAATTAAGTTTGTTTCAATTGCTAACTTTCAAAAGGGCTAACTTATTCAGGTTTAAAGGAAGAAGGTTTAGACAAATGGCACAGTCCTGAACTTCCATATATTGCACAATCCCTCATTCTGCTTTTTAATTCATCATTTCAGGAGTTAAATTCTCTAATAATTGTTGAATCATAGCCTGAATTAAAAGAGAAACAAGTTTCAAGTAAGTGTGTTTCAAAACAGAATTTGAAAACCGGAATTTCCGGCTGAGGACATTTTCAAAAACCAGATTTCCGGCGCCTTGCCGGAAGAGTGGCAACCATGTATGAACGTTTACAGCCACCCTCCGCCATCTGTTTCTGATCACAGAGCTCCCCAAGCTTTTACATACAGTGCAAACATACTTCCATTTGAACGCTTGCCGCTTGGGAACATCCTGGCTGCTTTCCATTAAGGGTGAGACATTTTTAAAAGAATTTATATCGTGCCGATAGTACCATGTGAATCGGACGCCTCATTATGCTGCTGGGCCTAACTTTTAAAATCTAAATAATAAATTGACAGTTTGTGAGACAAACATTGTTATTACACAAAAGAATTCTTTTACAGTAGAACCCCCTGTTTACGACTTTGGAAAAACCTTGAAAATTAGGTCGTAAAAAGGGGGGGTCTTAAAAGGGGGGTTTGAGTTTTTGGCCGGTCGGTCATGAATTTGGTTGCAGTGTATGTACTGTCATGTTTACACACAAACACACAGTTGCAGTTTACTGTCATATCAAAACACACACACACACACACACACATACACAAACACATTACAGCAGAACAACTTGAACACAAATTTCAAAGAAAATTTACTCATGGCGTAATGCTCGCTCCCCGCTGAGTGAAGCACTTTTGACATTGTGGCGCAACCAGTAAAATCCGAATGTCCTAACTCGATAGAAAGCATAACGACTTTTCTCCCGAATCATCTTTCCGCTCATATGAATGATTCGTCGCCTTGCATCGCTAAACTTGACCACGATCGTTGAGGTCTTCGTACAGGCTCCTCTCTTTGCGTACTTTCGCTTCGCTATCCTTCTGACCATCTAGATAACACCGAGTCCTTATTATCCTTGACGACACACAGGATTTTCGTATTCCCGACTCCCAAGGAAGTCACCGCGGATTGCCACTTCGCTCGATTAGCGATTACTTTATTAGCTCTCTACTCAAGAGTCGGCGCTTTTCTTTTTCTTTCGCGAATCTTCGTTGGTCAACAAGACAGTCGTCGTGACAAGATAGCGTGCAGAAAAAAACCGGATGTATCAGGATCTCGCGCGCGCGAGATTTCGTTTTTATTTCTTCTCGCGATAGTTGGAGGAGCGAGAGCCGCCATGTTGTGTTTTTGTCTGCTCGAAATATGCGCAAAAGTCGTAAATCATCCCAAAAAGCTCGGTCGTAAGTCGCGTTTTGGGTCATTATCCTTGACGATATACAGGATTTGCGTCTTCTCGACTCCTAAGGAAGTCGCCGCGGATTCTATCGTGCGCGAGATTTAGGTTTTTTTTTGTCTCGCGATAGTTTGAGGAGCAAGAGCCGCCATGTATTGTTTTCGTCTGCTCGACTACAAATGCGCGAAAGTCGTAATTCATCCCCAAATGCTCGGTCGTAAGTCGCGTTTTGGGGTGAGTCGTTCACTGGGGGTTCATTATATAGTAGAATGCATCCGTGGTAGCAAAATCGGTCGTAAAAAGGGGGAGTTCTACTGTATCATCAAGACCATGTCAGTCCAGTTCAAAGTTTGAAAAGTTTGAAAGAAGGGATGGCGGATGTATGTCAAGCGAGGTAGATGAGTGAGTTGGCTGGTGTGTGTAAATTGCAGCTCTTTTCAGTTGATGACAGGGAAGTAGGCTACTGAAAACGATAGAACTTTCCCCTTTTTAAGATGCTGGTCGACTGAGCTTTCAAACATTTCATACTGTTTGTTGCTGTGCCCATGTAGATTGAGTATTGCGCGCATACAAACGTACTTCCGGAACAGGGCGACTATCACATCAAAGTAGCTGCATCTTACTATTGCCAAAGCAGACGGATTTTCTGCAAACCGCTACAGTTTTTTTGAAGATGCCGCCACTCTGTTTTTTTTCACTATCAGTCATTTGTTGTATTTTAGATTCAGATGTCATCGTTCTGTAAACCTCATATGAGGCGGAGTGGGGCTTTAAGACTTGAAGTAGCTTTTTGAGTGAATTGTCTTTATTGTATTTGTTGGAGCATAGTCTTTATAGTCTCCTAGTTTGTTTTAGGGTCTTGATGCTATGACGTAGGCATCTGTGGGGTTTGCCGTTACTACTAGGGAGACCGGTGCTGTGCTTGTTGCAAGA
>NC_090261.1:18506509-18539810 GCF_037325665.1 Littorina saxatilis
TGCCAAGGATAGGTGTCGATCGCATGAGCGGTCAAAAACTGTACAATGCAGTCTAAATCATGTACGTCTTCTCTCAAGTTCGGTTCTGGACATTTCTGCCAAAAATCTCAAACGCTATGATGTACATAGAAACGGGTCCAAGCCACCAATCAGAAGTTAGCTAACAAAACTGGCATCGCATCTTATTGATTGAGGCAAGTAAACAAATCACAATCTTACAAACACACACGGCTGAACACACAGCCTGGGCCCGTATGCTTATGGGGGAAGTTCGCGACAACTCCCGAAGTTTTGAGTGACATCGGAAGTACTTGCCTCACTTTCGTATGCATGGGCCGGAAAAAGGGTTTACTTCGAAGCAAAGCGAGGAAGTAACTCAGGGTAGTTTGCGACTACTTCTTAAGTTTTGAGCGACATCGGAAGTACATCCTCACTTTCGCATGCATGGGACGAAAAAAGAGTTTACTTTGGAAGCTAACGAGGAAGTAAATGAGGATAAATGTACTTCAGCCAGACCCAGTAGTAAACACGCTACTTCCACAGTTTCTCAGTGCAAAAAGGCAGGGCTTTTCTTCAGTTTTTCATATCAAACCGAGCTGACGCAAATGAAAGTCCCGAAGAGAGAAAATAGAAGGAAAAGTCGTATCTTGTGCATGCATTTCGTGCAAATTTAACTGAATACAAACCTGAGTTACCAGCTTTGACTTTTGTTTGTTCTGGGTCATTGGCCACCACTCTTTCATTTCCGCTTATACGAGGGGGTTACTGTGTTTTTATGAAAATGGGTGTCGTTGTGTGCATGTGTGAGTGTGTGTCTGTGTGTGTGTGTGAGTGTGTGTGTGTGTGTGTGTGCGTGTGTGTGTGTGTGTGTGTGTGTTTGTGTGTGTGTGTGTGTGTGTGGGTTTGAGTGTAAGTTTCTGCTGTTGTTTTTGTCATTGCTTTATGTGTGTGTGTGTGTGTGTGTGTGTGTGTGTGTGTGTGTGTGTGTTTGTATGTATCTATGCGAGTGCCTGCCTGCCTGTGTGTGCGTGCGTGCGGGTATAATTGTGCGTCTGTTCCTTCATACATTTGTTTGCGTGTGCGCGTGTGTGCGTGTGTGTGTGTGTTTGTGTGTGTGTGTGTATGTGTGTGTGTGTGTGTGCGTGTGTGTGAGTGAGTGAGTGTGTGTGTGTGTGTGTGTGTGTGTGTGTGTGCGAGTGTGTGTGTGTGTGTTCGATGTTATGTGTGTGTTCGACGGTGTGTGTGTGTTCGACGGTGTGCACGGTGTGTGTGTGTGTGTGTGTGTGTGTGTGTGTGTGTGTGTGTGTGTGTGTGTACCCCCCCATCCCCCCTTACCACACACTATTATGAGTTGAGTATTTGTGCCTCAATATTTTTTTGATGTTCTTACGTTTTATGTTGTTTATTATGATTCACCACACCCGAGTTTCTCGTAATTGAGATAATACAGTGTTCTATGTCTATGTCTATGTCTAACACACATGCACACACGCGCGTAGGCTAAACAAATCCAATCTTGACTTTCAAATTTATATAAACATACATCCTGTTCACAATTAACGAGGACAAACAAAATGTACAAATACCAAAGTACAACAATTTATCTTTTGTAAAAATTCGGACACACATTTTCCCAATTAATATGAAAGTCACTGAACTTATCTTCTTTTCACTGCACCTTATATCTTGATTCTCCAAACACTGATTGATTTCTGCCTTTTCAAATTTACCAGTAACCCAAACGTTCGCTCTAACCAACCTATTTTGTCCAAAACACAATCATTAAAAAAAGGAGAGGTTTAACATAACCGACTTCGCTACCACATAAACAAAAAATGTTTTATTCTCCCCAACATTCTGGTGAACAAAATCATTATTATAGACAGTCATTCAATTTCAAGACAATCATCACAGCTTTGAACCGACCCTTTCGTTCAACCAGGCAGAAGCAACAACTATTGTAAAAGCTACAGCGCGATCAACGTTCGCCCATTTACGAACTCGTGATGAGATTTGTTTCCTCTGGTCACCAAGCCTACCGTTTACAAACGCATGCGCACTAATTGGGATTCCCCCAATTTCCTCGACCTTGACCTCAGAACTCTCGAAGCCACTACTTCGGCTTTCAATTTAGCTCTTGCATACCGAGTAGCTGGCAACTTTGCTTCCGAAGTTCCCACTTTCAATGTTAATTTGCAGGGTCTCTCACTTGACATCATTATACGACGATATTGCTTCTTAAATGTCCTTACCCATCCAAAAGAAACCTCCAACGCATACTACAATTGCAGGACATTCCTGTTTTTAAGGCAGCTCATTGGGAAATGAGCTCAGACAGAATATCGAAGACGTTAAATGCGTCAATCGAGCAACTGTCGTAACTTGGCTACAATGAGACGGTCGGCTACCTTGCACCATAGACACAAACTGTGACATTCTTGTTTAATTTAGGTGAAATGCTTGAAACAGAGTGGCTCAAAAGCGACAGTTCGATCAGTTACTAACCGAAAAAAACGTGCTCGAATCATTCGGCGAAGGTGGCGAGCTTTCAAACCATCACGACTGAATAACTCATATCACATCTTTTCATCACGCTTTTTTTCACACGAGTAGCATGGTGCAGTGGTTACGGATTCGGAAATTCGATCCGGCGCTCCGGGTTCAAGTGCCGCTGGGAGCAAAAGTTTTTTTGTTTTTTTTAAAATTTTATTGATCTTTTTCTTTATAGGCCTCAATTGCATTCGCTGCAACAACCGGTTTTTGTCTCTGTGTTCATTTTTACATTTAGTCAAGTTTTGACTAAATGTTTTAACGTAGAGGGGGGAATCGAGACGAGGGTCGTGGTGTATGTGTGTGTGTGTGTGTGTGTGTGTGTGTGTGTGTGTGTGTGTGTGTGTGTGTGTGTGTGTGTGTGTGTGTGTGTGTGTAGAGCGATTCAGACCAAACTACTGGACCGATCTTTATGAAATTTGACGTGAGAGTTCCTGGGAATGATATCCCCGGAGGTTTTTTCTTTTTTTCGATAAATATCTTTGATGACGTCATATCCGGCTTTTTGTAAAAGTTGAGGCGGCACTGTCACACCCTCATTTTTCAATCAAATTGATTGAAATTTTGGCCCAGCAATCTTCGACGAAGGCCGGACTTCGGTATTGCATTTCAGCTTGGTGGCTTAAAAATTAATTCATGACTTTGGTCATTAAAAATCTGAAAATTGTAAAAAAAAATTTTTTTTTTAAAAACGATCCAAATTTATGTTTATCTTATTCTTCATCATTTTCTGATTCCAAAAACATATAAATATGTTATATTTGGATTAAAAACAAGCTCTGAAAATTAAAAATACAAAAATTATTATTAAAATAAAATTTCCGAAATCGATTTAAAAACAATTTCATCTTATTCCTTGTGGGTTCCTGATTCCAAAAACATATAGATGTGATATGTTTGGATTAAAAACACGCTCAGAAAGTTAAAAAGAATAGAGATAAAGAAAAGCGTGCTAACCTTCTCAGCGCAACTACTACCCCGCTCTTCTTGTCAATTTCACTGCCATTGTATCGAGCGGTGGACTGACGATGCTACGAGTATAGGCCCATTGCAGAAACTCAAGTTATCAACAGCATTTCTACTCGGCGCGCGCGGTATGAGAATCACGGGTCGTAACTCTCTGGAATTGGTCATCCGCCGCCATGTTGGATGCCTTGCACGATCTCTGACAGTGCTTGAGCGTTGGGTGGCGACTCGACAAAAGTGAAAATGACATGTTGTGTGGCCAAAAACTGCAGTCAGCAGGCACACTTTAGGATCCCTAAAGTTGTTTACCATCAGGGTGACAACTGGAAGGAAGTTACTGAGCGGAGAAGACGATTATAACTGGTTATTTTTTGCTGTGTGCAGTGCGCTAATCAACAATTGTCCATCGGTTGTGCCTTTAGAGTGAACACTGTGATAGGATGCTTTGAAAATTATACTTTGCAGTAGTTACCTGAGCTGCATTGTACCTCATTTGCCTGTCTTGAGAGCTTTATCTTGTGAATTTTGGGGCACTGTCTGCATGGTAATTTGAGATAAAGAATAAATAAATGAATATAATAATGTATTCTTGCTTTACTTTTTATGTTGTGCTGTTGTGTTAAAAAGGCAGATCCCCTTTGGACTCATGCATGCACAGTTTTCTTCATTTTGTCTGCATACACAGTGAAATACGCAAAAAGAACAAGAGTGCAATGAAGAAAACTAACAAAGACGGCATCCAATATGGCGGCGCGAAGAAAGTATGAGCGGAGTTGTGCCCCTTAGGGCTAAAGCTAGCCGATCCATTTGATAACGTCACGCCGAGTAAGAAGAATGAATTGGACCTATACGCTCTTGCTGTAAAAATGCAGTGAATTCAGTTTCATTCTGTTAGTTCGACAGCTTGACTAAATGTTGTAATTTCGCCTTACGCGACTTGTTTTTTAATTGCGTAAAGAAACTGTCCTATGCTTTCACAAAAAATCCAATCTTGACTTTAATATAAAAAGCAGGAAAAAAGAACAGAAAAAAAGATCAATAAAGACGGATGCTCCCCAATAACAAAACAAACAAGTCGCGTAAGGCGAAATTACTACATTTAGTCAAGCTGTGGAACTCACAGAATGAAACTGAACGTAGTCCGCCGCTAGTGCAAAAGGCAGTGAAAGTGACGAGCCTGTTTGGCGCGGTAGCGATTGCGCTGTGCTTCATAGCACGCTTTACTGTACCTCTCTTCGTTTTAACTTTCTGAGCGTGTTTTTAATCCAAACATATCATATCTATATGTTTTTGGAATCAGGAACCGACAAGGAATAAGATGAAATAGTTTTTAAAACGATTTCGGAAATTTAATTTTGATCATAATTTGTATATTTCTAATTTTCAGAGCTTGTTTTTAATCCAAATATAACATATGTATATGTTTTTGGAATCAGAAAATGACGAAGAATAAGATGAAATTGTTTTTGGATCGTTTAATAAAAAAATAATTTTAATTACAAGTTTCCGATTTTTAATGACCAAACTCACTCATTAGTTTTTAAGCCACCAAGCTGAAATGCAATACCAAACCCCGGTCTTTGTCGAAGATTGCTTTGCCAAAATTTCAATCAATTTAATTGAAAAATGAGGGTGTGACAGTGCCGCCTCAACTTTTACAAAAAGCCGGATATGACGTCATCAAAGGTATTTATCGCAAAAATGATATTTTTGGGTGTGAAGAGAAGCGAGATTGTGGTGTATAGACGGTGCCAGAGCACAGGTCATATGCATAACTAATGAGCGGAATGCCGTCTTCCCATTGGCCAGCCGGCCCAAGATCAGTCTCTCTGCCATTTCTGCATCTGCGGTAGCCAGTGCCAGACGTCCCAAACAACTGTGCGAAAATTTTCAACGTTTCAAGGATTTGGAAAGAGAAGGTACACGTACTTTTACCTTGTTTTGTTTTGTTTTGTTGCTCGATTGTCGAGAGGGGCGATTGAGATCGAAACAGCGGTAATAGGCTCGAGTGGGGCCAATTAGTTGTCTGCAAGGAAAGTTTGGAGTTTGGGAAACTGGGAGACAGCGTGGCACCGTAGGCAGAAACATGTGGTTTCACGTTTGCCGGGAGTGACACTCGAAGGAACGAGGGTGATAGCTAGGTAGACGGTGATGGTACAATTAGCTGACAGCCGTCAGTAAAAGTGTTCAGGGAGAAAAGAAGACAGTATCATCTTCTCCTGGCATTAAAATTGGTCCGAGCAGTGGCAACGCGAATCGCTCGGTCACGTGACTAGTTTCTTTGTGAAGAAAGACGGCGGGAGCGAAAATGTTTACAAGTTGTGCGGTGGTCGGGCACTCTTTCACGTGGAGGTTTCAGCGATTTGTGAACACAGATGAGGGGGTGCGGCCAGATTTAGGTTTTGATGGTTTTGAGCAGATATTCGATGGGAGAGGGGGCCGAAAAATAAGCGACGTTGAATCAATGCTAGAACAGAACAGGGCCATTTTCACCCGGAAAAAATGGGGAGTGATAGTGCTAATGGTGGGGGACAATAATATTGTTCCCGGAACGACACCGAATAAAGTGTTTCGTGAGCTGTGGCATCTGTGTGTGAGGGTGCAAACATTGGCAAACTCAGTAGTGGTGGTGTCAGGGATGACACAGAGATACAGTGGCTGGGGGGGTTTCAATGACATAGCCAGGGAGGTGAATAGGCTTCTTCATCAACAGCTGAAAACGGCACACAGGATAGTGGGTTTGTTCCCCCACTACGTGGCTTTCCCTCCAGCAGAGAAGTTTGCTCAGTATCAGAAACATTTTTTTAGCAGATGGGATTCATCTGTCAGGGTCGGGGCACATGCTACTGTACAGAGCACTGAGAAAAGTTCTGTTGGACAGTCGGCATATAGACCAATGAGGTAAGAAGGTGTTGTGGTTGTTCAGCCTCTAGTGGATGAACACAGACAGCTAAGTGCATTTACGATCTACAGGTGTCTGGACATTAGACAGAAACATAAATCAATCGGCAAAACTTTCACAAGACACATGTGACAGAAAAACACACATTATAACGAATCAGTAGCCCGTTTTGCACTTAGCTTAGCATATGATCAAGCCACTAAGGCACCAAAAAACCACTGATCTCTTACTTTGATGTGCCAGTCATTGCCCTGACAAGGGATTCGCGTGGAGACGTGGAAGACAACCTCACAGGTAGAGTTGGCGTAGTACGGCGCTGTGTCACCGGTCGTTTTGTTCTGCTGCAGTCCGCCCAGAAAGCCCTGATGTGTCTCCAGGTCAATCTGGTGATGTACAGGTAGCATAGATCAATGTAAGAATTCAAAACAATCAAACAAAAGAAATTATTCAGGTCATCTGGCAGAGCACAAGTCATACATTTATGACATGCTGTGTCTTTTACGACTACAACTCTCTCTCTCTGACTCTTCTTTCTATATCTTCTCCCATCTCACTAATCTTTTCCTTTATTGATACTATTGACTATTGATGTCTGAATTGGAGGTGGAGGTAAATTGGACTTGGGGGTTTACTAAAACTGCAGCAGCCCTGATAAACAGGGCTGAGAAACAACCATTAAACAACCAAATCAAAAATCGAAAATGTCAATAATACATTTTCATTTGATTAATACATGTATACTAACCAACTCACATATGAGCATAGACGCAGTTTAGATGCTAAGAGCCTAAAAATACGCTGACCTGTCAAAGGGAAGTAACCTCAGAAACAAGCATTGACCTTAACGGGGCCAAGAGAGCCGCCCCGTGGCCGTGGTGACACAGGCGTGGGACATGGATACTGTCTCTGGGTCTGCACAAACAGTTGACCCATACACTAACAACTTGAAATTCTTCTCGGGAATGTTTTTCAGCTTTACAAATGTCGATAGCATACCCTTTTCTGCTAACTTCCCGATGAAACAGGACTAAACCACATATTTTCTGTCCCTAAACACCACAAAATGCCCAAAGTCGAAAAATGTACAAACAGGGGAGTAAAACGTAACAGCCATTTTTGTGTGCCTGTGTGAGCTGTTGCCGACTGACACAAACTTTCGCATTCGGCTTTTCTTATCTCGTAACTCCACACTAAATACCCCACTTCCTCTCTGAAGTATTGATGTACAACCCATGGCACTAACATTCATGTAGTCGTTTAAAACTGAGGTTGAAAAATTCGCTTCATGATGAGACAAGTATAAATGCCATTCACCCAAACTGAAAACTTCGCTGCCGTCTGCTCGCGTTGTACGGATTAGCTGTTCTCTTCTCCTCCCCTTGTTGCATCCTAGTTCTTCAGTTGTTTCTAGTTTTCCGTTGATGTTGTGTTTTGGTCTTCTTCATAAGTAGTCTTGTTCAAAATTAAAATAACTCAAACTTCTTTTTGTTGTATACGAATGAACTAATAAAACGCTGTTTAACAGCTGTGTTGTCAAATCGAGGTTTTTTTTCCAAAGTCAGTGTGGCGCCTGCGCAAAACTAATGCGCATAAGAAACGGCGTCTGCAATCAAAATCTGAGATCAACGCAACTGTCATTTTGTAAGTTTGGAACAACAAATCAAGGTCAGAACAGCTATATAATCGCTATTGTATTTTCAGCGTAGCAATAGGGTCCGATATTTAGACTCGAAGAAGTATAATGCGACTCGTCTTCGACTCGTCTGCATTATACTTGTCTCGTCTAAATATCGGACCCTATTGCTACGCTGAAAACACAATAGCTGTTAATGATGAAATATTATTACAGAATTATTTATTTGTTTGCAAGAGAAACAGCATGTAGAGTTCCTTAAATGATGTTTCACTGACTTGCATTTTAATTATATCAGGAATGGAGTTCCACAATAGGGTGCCAGAATAAGATAGACTTGACTTGTACAGGTCAATTCTAGGGGTTGAGAGAGAGAGAGAGAGAGAGAGAGACAGAGACAGAGACAGAGAGACACAGAGACAGAGACAGAGATACAGAGAGAGAGAGACAGAGAGAGAGAGAGAGAGAGAGAGAGAGAGAGAAAAAGAAAGAAAGAAAGGAGTCACCGACAGAGAGTGGAAGATAAAAAAAATAATGAACGGTAGCAGACGACACGTGAAGAAAATCCGCTTGTGCCCAGATAACGGAGTGCAAAAAAAAAGAGAGAGAGGGAGATAGATAGTGGTGACACAGGGGTGGGACATGGATATCATCTCTTGGTCTGCACAAACAGTTGACCCGTGTCCAACCCGGGCCGGATTCTCACCCGCGACCTTAATTCACACAAAACTGTTTTAAACCATACTGAGAAAGAGAGAGAGAGAGAGAGAGAGAGAGAGAGAGAGAGAGAGAGAGAGAGAGAGAGAGAGAGAGAGAGAGAGAGAGAGAGAGAGAGAGAGAGAGAGAGAGAGAGATGAAATCAAATTTTATTTTTCTAGGGTTGTGGCATAAGCAATACAACGAGCTTTTTTTCAACCAGCCCTCGACCAGAGAGGGGACAAATCTAATCACATATTTACACGGATATTAACGTAGAAAAAAAGGTAGAGAAAAACAACAACATATGAATATTTACACATTACATATTATACACAAATATAAAGCGTCGTATATGTAACGTAGTGAAAACAATGCTGAATACACATGCATGAGTAAATCAAAAATTTTAGTAATAAATTTTCATTTGATTAATATACTTACCCAACTCACATATAGCAATTAACCCTAGTTCAGTGCTGGTAACGCTGTACGCGTCCCCTTGGTAACAAGGAAGGCGCCTCTAAAAAAAGAGTGACATGAGACCCGTAAGGGTGTCTAAGCCAGCCCGGAAACGAGACTGCCTTCCGTATGCGCGCGCATACACCGCCATATGCAATTCATTCTAAAGCGAAGCCCAACTCACTCCTTTTTTAGACCCAAACACCCACCACAGCGGGGAGGCGGGAGGGAATAAACGATGTGAGTTGGGTAAGTATATTAATCAAATGAAAATTTATTACTAAAATTTTTGATTAAATTACATATCTTACCCAACTCACATATAGCAGATTGCTACTATAGGTGGCGGGTATATAGAGAAATCATGAAATTAGAACCTGTTCCAAGGCTACCATAACCGGTAACGCGGAACTGCCGTCCTGTCCCAAGACGTCTCTGAGGGAGAGGTTAATAAAAACCTCCTCAGACCGCCCGTAAGCCGACTCCAGTACTTCAGCCAAACGGCCCGACCAGAGGACTGTCAAAGAGGAGGCCCAAGGCCTTGCCTCATACGGTGAGAGGCAAAACTGCCCTAACATCTCCAGACTGTGTTAATCACCAGGTAAGCACCTGTCTGATCAAAGTAGAGACTCACTTGGTTAAATAAACTTTCGCAATATCCTTACACCTTGCTGTGCTAAGTGATATCATAAAAGCTTCAGATTTTCTGACTCAATGCCGAGTCCGTGACAGGTACCTTCTGAGAGTCCTCACGGGACAAATAACCACATCAAGCTCCCCAGGAGCAAGAGTCCAGTGTAGCAGTCCATCTAGGTAAGGTTGACTTCAAAAAGTCATACCCCTACCAGAGTAGATAGACCTGTACCCACCCTAAAACAGTGTTTAACGTCATTTCCAACCGTTCAAGGTTAAATCAAGACGGAGACGAAAGATAAGGCAAATGGCCTTTAATTCAACGATCTAACAAGGTCCGTGAAAGTCAGAAAATTTTTCGAAAATCGAAATATTAAAAGAGCCAAACCTGACTCTAAAGGAGCCAAAATCTTGCTTCCTGAATTGAAAATACAATTGGAAGCTGGTTTTCCCCGTTTTCCGCATAAAAGCCAAGGTAGAATCACGATGGAGATGAAAGATAAGGCAAGTAACCTTTGATTCAATGATCTAACAAGATCCGTGCAAGTCGGAAAAAACTTCGAAACCCGAAAAGTTTTAATTGACTAAACGTGACTCTAAAGGAGCCACACCCTTGCTTCATGAATTGAAAATGCAACTCGAAGCTTGTTTTCCATTTTTGCTTAAATGCCAGAAAATTTCGAAGCAACCCAAAAGCCATAGATCAGTCTTTCTTGAAAAAGATGTCCATAATCAAAATAGCCAGAAAGTATGCTTACTCCCACTTCTCACAGAAGCTACTAGAGTAAGCTTGGCCGTTTTCCGTGTAGATCCGCCAGGCTAGCCTTGAAACGGGTTAAAGCAACGCTGCACCAAGCCGTACCAAAGTGACAGAAATTACATAAAGTCTTAAAAATAAGACATGAAAGAAAAACGGAAACCCAGAATAGGTGGATCGCCACCTGCATTACACGTAGAGAAGAGGAGTTCATTCCGTAAGAAATAAGCGCTTCGAACCAAGCCAGTCTAAGTGACAAGCGAACAAACACGCCCAAAACCCCTATAAAGACTCTGAATCAAATCCAGAGTTGAGGCGGAAGCCCCTAAGTATCCCAAGGATATCCTTACAGAAGACATCCGTGTAACTGGAATGTGAGAAAGCAAAGACGCCTTCTTGCCAGCCTTAAGAGGTCTGGAACCAAGATAGCAAAGACCCGTACTGTGCGACCAACAGGTCGCCAAAACGATCTATGAGAAAGATCCTGTGAAAGCGAGGGTATAGAGCCAAAAGCTAAAGTAGATAACAGCCAGCCTGAAGCTTTTCGTTTGGAAACAAACGACAGCCAAGGCCTGCCCTGCGCTTCCCTTTTACCGTGAGCGTCTCTTTGATAGATAAAAGCCCGCGTGCATAGAAGGGGTCTCAAAAAGAGACCTTTCAAACAAGAAAGAGATTAAAGCCTAGCCAAAAGAACAAAACTTTAAAGGCAGAGGCTTACCCTCAGGTAAAAAACCGGCAAAGTTAACTCCTTTGTATCTGCGTCCTGTCAGACCACAAAGATATCCAGTTAGAACGTAACCACCCAGGCGAGAGTAAAAGCGCGTTTTGTTCAAACGAGCCCATCATAAAAACCCGAAGCCACAAACTCCCCGAGCTAGGAGATCTTGATCTTACAGACACTTTCTCCTAGCTATCCAAATCCAGATGGATTTTAGCCAAACCCGAGGGCGGTTCCGTAGAACAAAAACAGAGAACCTAAGTTCTTAAGTTTGGAGTTAACCGAAGCCTACAGAAAGCGCTCCGCGAGTGACACGCTCTTAAGCGTAAGACACAAGCTAAAGCAACGCCGCCGCAGGTATAAAGTCGAACGTTGTCTACACAGGTAGTGGTGACAAAGAAGACTCGCTTGTGAAAACTCCACAAGTACAAAAAGACCCCGCCAGAGGATCTAAGAACTTAACACTCAAAGATTCTCCTCAGAAGGCTCAAATCAACTTCAAAATGCCGCGAACAGCGACACAGCTGAAGTATAAGCCTCCCCTCGTTCAAAAGCATCATAACAATCATCGAAATGATGAGAACCAGTCACCAATCCCGATAAGGCAATACTTGCCAAAAATCGGAAAAGTTTTGAAAAAATTCAACACCGGAACTCCATGACCAAAACTCCATCCACCTGTCTCCTTCCAGCGGGAAAACTGGAAAAGGAAGTGGACACAGCCTGAATAACAGCAAAGGAACCGCAGCGACGGAACCGACAGCCAAAGGCTGAAAGGTGCCGACTACCAACACCCCAGTGTTAACGGTAGAAGGCTATCCCATCCTGTACCGGAAGCCACAGCCACAAAAGCGGAAGCGAAACCGGCCGTGGATTAGTAAACATCAGAACCCACAGGTAGCATAAAAACACACCGGACGATCCCGTAGTCCTCAAACCATTTCAGCTGCGAGCACCACTGCACTTGCTAACATGAAACGGAACCTAAAATCAGGGCTCTTCAGTAATGCGTAAGCACCTTCATCTGAACAGCCGTCAAGCACAACCGTGCAATCCGGAAGCTGACTCCCTGTTTGACTTAACTGTCCAACAAAGAACCAGCCCTCCGTTCGCTACCTGCCCCCCGTTCCTGTCAAAACCTAAATGCCGTTTTCCACTGACCAGGCCACTGCGCTGGACAACTTAAACGGCAAGTTAAGCTGGGTGTCATCCACCACCGTGGACACACCCTCACAATCCTCTCCTTCCTACTTGGTTACAAAGTTAGGAAGGTGACCCCCAGAGAGACTTGCATGGTCAATCCAAGAATCACTCAGACCAACAACCTCCTGCCCCCAGGGCGGAAGCTTACGTTGCCCAGCCACGAAAATGCGTGCCACATTCCTCCTGCGAACGTACACCACTTTCACCGGAGAACCCGGCTACACGCGGCCAATTGCCAACTCCAGGGCAATGGACAACAAATCCAGGAAGCTGAAGAGAACATCCTGTTCCTCCGAACTTCCAGAAGTCGGAACCAGATAGAGGTAGAGTAAGTTACCCCTTTGTTCTCAACCACCCCTTCCGGTCAAAACTTAAATGCCGTTTTCCGCCGCCCACGTCACTGCGCTGGACAACTTGAACGGCAAGTTAAGCTGGGTGTCGTCCATCCCCGTGGACGCACTCGTTATCCTTTCCTTCATGCTCGCAATGGCAATCAGGAAGGTGACCCCCGGAAAGACGCTCCCGGCCAAGCCGTTCGCGGTCGATCCCAGAATCACCAACTTCCACAATACCTAAATGCCGTTTTCCGCTGCCCACGTCACTGCGCTGGACAACTTGAACGGCAAGTAAGCTGGGAGTCGTCCACCACCGTGGACGCCCCCTCGTTAACCTCTCCTTCATGCTCGCAATCGCAATCAGGAAGGTGACACCCAGAAAGACACTCCTGGTCGATCCAAGCACCACCTAGTTTCGCACACAGTGCCTAAATGCCGTTTTCCGCTGCCCACGTCACTGCGCTGGACAACTTGAACGGCAAGTAAGCTGGGAGTCGTCCACCACCGTGGACGCCCCCTCGTTAACCTCTCCTTCATGCTCGCAATCGCAATCAGGAAGGTGACACCCAGAAAGACACTCCTGGTCGATCCAAGCACCACCTAGCTTTGCACACAGTAAACCAGTCGTCTTGCACTACCATGCAATCCGAAAGCTGACTCCCGTACTGACACCATTGTCTAGCAGAGAACCAGCTTTACTGTCTACCCCACGCCCAGAGGGCGGGGTCGGAAGCCACACACACTCGCCCCCGTCCCCAGACTGAGCAGAGTGCAGTGGAACTTCCTTACGTGTACCAGGGCTCTTACTCCCCACTGAAAGGCCGCCAAAGCGGGTTGAGTCAGCCGAGAGATAAGAACTTTCGCCTGGCCGCCATGCGCCTGAGGCTACTCGCTCCTGACCACGTGCCGAGTTTTGGCCGGAGAACCCGGTTACTAACTCAGCAGACATACCTTGTGTACGAGACGGAACGCCGGAATGCGAACCCAAAAGCGGACACGGCACAATCTCCTCATCCTGAGAGGCATGCACCTCCGCTCTCGTGACTGTAGTGGCAGGAGACGAGCGAACGCTGGCAAGCGAAGAGACGCCAGCCACACCCGAGGGAAGAGAACGAAGCTCCGCTCTCGTCGAAGTAATCTCGGCCGCTAAAGTAGACACCTGCGAACTAAGAGATAACAACAAAGCAGCAACATCAGCGGATGCCAACCCCGGCACCACAGGGGGAGAATCCCCCTTAGCAGGTTTATTCACGTGAGCGGTCTTGTCAACCGGCTTAGCCGACAAAATGGCCGCTGTCTTGTCTACCGGCTTAGCGGGCAAATCAACAACCACATCAAAAGATTTTTTGCAAGAGTATCTTCACCAGAAACGGATTGTTTAGTCTTCCTAGAAGATTCTTTAGAAGAAGTGGGCGCAGCAGCTACCTTTTAGGCGTACACCACTTCTTGGCATTGTCGGCCATGACACAACAAAGACTCACGAAAAAATTTTGAAAAAATTTTGCAAGTCCAAAAAGCGGCCAACAACGCTGCCAAAATCAAGAATAAACAAGAACGACCTCACCTCAACAGCAGTAGAGAAGTCCAGATGCAAGAAGATACCAAGAGGAACAACAAAGTCAAAAGACTAAGTCAAAACGGCTGAAACAGCCGGAGCGTACATCAAATGCGACCAGTCTCACTGGCGCTGAGCTTTGGAATGAATTGCATATGGCGGTGTATGCGCGCGCATACGGAAGGCAGTCTCGTTTCCGGGCTGGCTTAGACACCCTTACGGGTCTCATGTCACTCTTTTTTTAGAGGCGCCTTCCTTGTTACCAAGGGGACGCGTACAGCGTTACCAGCACTGAACTAGGGTTAATTGCTATATGTGAGTTGGGTAAGATATGTAATTTAATGTGTTATTAAAGCTTTGAGTGTTTTTGTGTGGATATAATGAACACTGATGCTTTGGACAAATGAAAATATAACCAAACGAAGTCTTCCATCACTGTGATTTTTCGTAATTTAACATTAAATACAGTGAAAGGTGTTTTTTGAAAGTATTGAGACTCATTGGAGAGAGAGAGAGAGAGAGAGAGAGAGAGAGAGAGAGAGAGAGAGAGAGAGAGAGAGAGAGAGAGAGAGAGAGAGAGAGAGAGAGAGAGAGAGAGAGAGAGAGAGAGAGAGAGAGAGAGAGAGAGAGAGAGAGAGAGAGAGAACTTTGAACTTTATTTATTTATCGAGGGTAACAGAATAAGCAAAGTATACATGCTTTTTTTCGTCCGGCCCTCGCCCATTGAGGGTAACTCGATTAATAACAAGAAGAAATAGAAGTTAAGTTAATTACAATACAATGTATATAATTAACATGTCAAACAATTAAAAAGACATTCAAAATGCATTATGAATATCAAGCAATGATGTAATATTATCACATAATTATTTACTTGTTTCCAAGAGAAACAGCATATACATTTCTTTGAAGGAAGTTTCACTGAATTGCATTTTAATTAAATCAGGAATGGAGTTCCACAATAAGGCGCCAGAATAAGAAAGACTTGATTTGTAAAGGTCAATTCTAGGGGTTGGGGTAATTAATTTGTTTAGTTTTATTGAATTATTCAGTTTGAAATTTGAGGCAATGAATGTAGGTGCATTCCCTGACATAATTCTATGCATCATTGCACCTTTGTTATAGATAAATCTTGATTTGATAGGAAGAATCTTTAATTTTTTATAATCAGACGTAGAGAGAGATGCATTTTTTAAAAAATTAATTTTACAGCTCGTCTATGTAAAGAGCACAAGTGTTTCAAAGTGTTTGCACTTGCAGAGTCCCACACTGTGGACGCATAATCAATAGTTGATTGAATATATGCCTGAAAAAACAGTTTCCGTGTGGTGTGCGTAGGTCTAGAAAGTGTTTAATTTTTGATAACTGATATATTTTTTTAGAAGTATTTTTACAAAGTGTATCTAAATGTTTTGACCAAGACAGATTATTATCAATGGTTATTCCCAAAACTGTATGGTTATCAACTTCAGTTACATCTTGATTTTGTATTTGTAGTTTAGGAAGTTTTGATGATAGATTTTGTCGTTTTTGTCTAGTGGTTAGAAGCATGCATTTAGTTTTATTTGGGTTCAGTGACATATGGTTTAGTTCTGACCATTCCAGCAATCGATCAATGTTTTCTTGGAGGACTCTTGCTAGCTCACTTAGATCTTTGTAACTAGAATGAATTGTAGTATCATCTGCAAATACTTCACACATACATTTAACAAATAATGGTAGGTCATTAATATAGATAGAAAATAGTAAAGGACCAAGAATAGAACCTTGTGGAACTCCAAACCTTACTGTTTGTTTACAAGAGTATGATTGATTCAGATAAGTACTTTGCTGTCTGTCTGACAGGAAAGATTTTAAAATGTTAACAGAATCAGTTGCCAATCCATAAATCTCAAGCTTTTTGATAAGGAGTTTATGGTCAATTAGGTCAAAAGCTTTAGCAAAGTCAACAAATAGAGCAGCACAGAACTGGTTACTATTAATGTTGTTTAGCCATTGGTCAACTAAGCTGAGAAAGAGAGAGAGACAAATGCTGCAGAATACCCAACCGTTAGCCAGAACGGATTGACAGGTGCATTTTCCCTCTACAAATGGGTAGCTACCACAGCTTCTGCCCTTAGCTGACACCGAAACATTGGTCATTGACCGCATTATAAACAAATTCATTGGTTGCAGATTGTTCATATCACATAAATAAATGTTATTCTTAAAATTTAATATTTTTTTGGCATTAAAACGAGATGTGTGTTTGTAAAGCCATATGGTAGACATTGTTGTAAACTATTTGTCAAATTTTGTTTTGAAAATGATGAGTTTTTGTTCAAGCAAGACATAATTTGTGCCAATCTCATTTTCGGAAATTCCTGTTCCCCCCAGCCTTTTAGTTAAGATATTTCCAAACCCAGACGTATGCGTTGACGTAAACATTCACCTTAAATTGAAAACGTCTTTGAAAACAACTGAAACGAATTAAAAAATATATTATCTGACTAGTGTACACACCCATGCTTTGTCAAAGCACCCATGCTTCGTGAATAAACGTCCCAGGTCTCACTAGCACATTTCTTCGACGTCAAGTGTTAGGTTGGCACGCGCATCCTCATGTGAAACATTTAATTTGTGTTTTTTTCTCTGGCAGGGTGGGTAAATGCGTGTTAAGCTAATATCTCCAGTTTGACTAAGAGCCGCTTTATTACATAAAGGCAGCTCAAAAAGACGCTTAGCCATAACTAGGGCTAGGTCTGCCTGAGTTACCTGACATATTACATGTCCATGCAACCACCATTACACTACCACGCGTACTCGTCATAAAGACATTTCATAGAATCATATAGAAACTATAAAGCAGTGATGGCTGGGAGCTAGGGCATTAACTATGTTAATCAAATGAAAATTTATTATTGAAATTTTTGATTAAATTACATATTCTTACTCCAACTCACATATAAGATTGCTAATTAAGGTGGTGGGCTATTCGCAGTTAAGCTATAACCCATTTCTGTCCTATGGCCGCTCCTGCGGGGAGAGACCTGAAGCCTTCGAGATGCATTCTTGGTAAGTCACACATATAAGATTGGCTGACGACGTCATCAGGCCTCATACGCGGGGATCGGGGGTGCGGCTTGCAAGAGCTGCCCCTACCTCTACCGAAGGAGGGCTTCTTGTTGAGAGAAGTTCCTCTGGTAGGAGTTTGAGAACGTTTACGGTTTTCGCTTGCTGGCTATGGTTGCTATGCGTTGCCTGTGTTGAAGGGGCAGGCTTAGCGTGTGATACTTTGCTCTGCTTAGAATGGTTGAGAAAGGAGTTCTTGGTAAGTGTTGATGAAGTTCCTTGAACCTCGAGGGAGACTTCATCTCCTTTGAACAGATGCCGCGAGGAAGCCTGGCCGGAAGCGTGACACGGCCTGGTTCGTCTGCATTAAGAGTCCAAGTCCCCTAATGCTGACGAAGACTCATCATCTCTTGGGTTGGGACCGGAAACGCCGATGAGAATGCATGGCTGTAACCTTGAAGGCCGTGACCGGTAGAGTGTAGATGACCTAGGGTACCGTAAACCGGAAGCCCTGTTGGTCCGAGTCTGGCTTCGTCAACTTCCTGCTGAGGAGGGGGTAGTTGAAGAGAAGCCGGAACAAGGAGGGGTAAACACATTCGCCGGAAGCTGTCGTGCATACCCTCCTTGCTGCTTGGTTTATAGTTGACCTAGAGTGCCGGACATCCTGTTGGTCTAAATCTGGCTTCATCAACTTCCCACCGAGGCAGGGGAAGTTGAAGAGAGGCCGAAGCAGCTTCTGGTCGAGAGACCGGGAAAGGAGGGGTATACGCATTCGCCGAAAGCTGTCGTGCATAACCTCCTTGCTGCTTGGACAATGGCTGGAAGCCTTGCTGCCCGAAGGCTGCTTGTCCAAACTCGATCCTCTCACCCACCCAAAGGTGGGGAGACATTGCGGAAGTGACACCTTGATGTACAACCGAAAAGGAATCGAGTAACTGTACCTTGCGCATTGTGAGTGCGCTCTGATCGAACTCCCATGGGAGTGTGCATAACCGGATTACTTCCTTGAAAGTGACTAAGCAGAGGCCAATCTCCCTTGTTAAGGGGAGAAAGCCTAGTTGTGCAACTTCCGGCACTACCCGGGAAGTTAACACTGAAAGGCAGGTCTGAAGCGAATGGCGGTGCTGCCGGAAGAGGAAGTCCGTCTCCGTAGGTTAAACCGGAAGGACCGGCTGCTGTGGTGTTGCCGGAAATGACGTCAGAAGACGTAACCATGACGGAGGGAGGTGGAAACCTGAAAGATGCTAGAGACCCTGAATCTCCAACCAACGGAGAGAGAACAATATTGTCAGCCGTGGCTGCTCTCTGCATTTTATAGTTGACAATGCCACGTATCTCTGGAATGAGAGATCGATGAAACCAGCGAGCTTGTCGCTGGGGGTGTCATGGCGGACGAAACATTAATGGCGGATGACGAGGCTTTAAGTTCGTCTGGAGAAGAAATTGGCACAATGAATGAAGTATTGTTTTCATTATCTGTGACATCAACAACCATTTTAGGCTTCTATACTATCGACGAGACCAGCGAGCTTGTCGCTGGGGTTGTCATGGCGGACGAAACATTAATGGCGGATGACGAGGCTTTAAGTTCGTCTGGAGAAAAAATTGGCACAATGAATGAAGTATTGTTTTCATTATCTGTAACATGAACAACCATTTTAGGCTTGCTTTGTTTCTTGTACAGTAAAACCTGTAGAAAGCGGTCACTGGACTTACGGCCACTCGCACAATACGGACAGTCTTTATTGGCACGGATCGTTTCCTTCATTAAAATCACTGTACTTAGCGGACACCTCGGAATTACGGATGCGGACGCTTATTTTAGGTCCCTACTAATTGTGTAACTGCTCAATACGGACAAAGGATGTTCGTTTAACTTCCAAACATCATTGCGATTGTCTGTCTTCTCTCTCTCGCAAGCTTGATTTGAGAGGTAAAAGAAGCTTAATCGCGATTGGTCGGCTTTGAGCTGAAACTGAAACAAGCTTATTAGCGATTGGTCAGCAACCTCATAGCCAATGAAATGCATCGAAAGTATTCGACGGAAGTCGGTACATTTGTAAACAACATCGAAGATTCTCACACACTTGCACAGCTGATTCAGTCGCGTTTTGCCGAAATTTGAATGAATTACGATGGCTTCTAGGTTGCGGAAGGAACGAAACGCTCTCACTTTAGAGCAACGAGTGTCTGTGGTGAAAAAGCTGATCATGGCGATCGATCGCGCAAGAGCTGGGCTGTGGAAGGACGCAGATTTCAAAAGTCAGCATAGACAGAGAAAAAATTATGGCTTTGTGGGAATCGGGAGACGGTCGAGCAGATCAAAAGTGGACTTGCATCATCTCTACTGCAGTTTGCAGAAACCCAGCAGGATCAAGAGTTGACAGACACTGCTTTTAAACTCGTCCGCCAAATGGAGGATCTTCGCATTCGTCGAGCAGGAGAAGCCAAACAGACAACATTGGATACATTTTTGGGATGAAGACTTTCGATGTGTTGCCTGTGTTACAAATGTGATTCAGTAGCTGTTAACTTGTGTTCAACCTGTGTTAAAGCTGTTGTGATAAGTTGTCTGAAGGACCAATTATTTTTACTTTAAATAATTTATATATTCTTGTTCTGCCTGTGTTAACAACATGTGATAAAGTGTTCTTTTTAAAAGTCTTTCTCTGTGGACTGGATCTGTTACAACTGGTAATAAAATACTGTATTTCACTGTTTTTACTTGTTATTTTTTTACTCTTAAACATGTACAGTCGAACTCGCTTAAGACGAATCACTGGGGATCGGGAAATAAGTTCGTCTTAACCGAAATTCGCATTAAGAGAATTGATTGATTTTTTTACTGTCACAATTTTAGAAGTAAAATTTAAAAAGTCGTGTAAAAGCATGTACATGCACATTCTGATCAATCTCCGGATCATGGTGTCCACCAGTTCTGGTGCATATGTACTACCCTGGCCAAGTTTCCTCTCAAGACATCAAAGAGACCGCCCCATAGATTAAACTCCCCATAGGTTAAACTTGGTCACTGACCCGGGTGCAGGAAGTGTTTCCTCTCTCATATGAAAGGGGAACCACCTCTCATAGCTAAAACTGGGTCAATGACCCCTGGGAAGAAGGTCAGTGTCTATAAAGGAGGCCACCCAGCCATCACAATGGACCTGCCTTTGACCTCGCCTCACACGCAGATCCTTGTAGCCTTGTGACTTTTAGAGACAAAGCGGCTCTGGGGCGATGAAAACGTGTTTGTTAAAAGAGGGGTTCGTTATGCAAATGATATGATATGTCGATCTCGGGACGAGTTTAAAGATTTCGCCATAAGCGTGAGTAAATTACAGACATTATGCATGCTTGGGAATCCAAAAAGTGCTCGTTATAAGCATAAATTCGTTACAAAGAATTCGTTTCAAGCATTTTTTTTAAGCATGAAGAAAGAGGTATTCAGTTGGGAACTTAAAACTAATGCGTTATTAGTCAAAATTCGTAACTAGCGTGTTCGTTTTAAGTGGGTTCGACTGTACATACAATATAGAACTTTCCTTTTCGCAACCACATTTGCTTGAACCTGTAAAATAAGGACACCTGCAGAATAAGGACACTTTTCACTGGTCCCAAGGGTGTCCTAATTTGACAGGTTATACTGTACAGCCTTTGACCTCTACCTGTTTTGTACTTCTGTGCTTGACTTTATCTGAGTCAGCTATTGCTGAACGATAATTTATAGCTAGCTGAATGTAGCAAAGAAAAGTTAAGATTGTTTGCTGAAATTCTCTAGCTGACAAGCAAAATGTTAACAACAACAAAAATTGGAAAGCTCTCACCAAGTAGGAGTGAGGGTTGACAGAAAGGCAAAGTGGCCTGATAATATCGGAGCGTAAAAATTCTAGGTCCTGCTCTGTCGCTAAAATGTCTACAATGACGAGTACACGTGGTAGTATACTGGTGGTTGCGCGGACACGTAATATGTCAGGTTACTCAGGCAGACCTAGCCCAAGTTACGGCTAAGCGTCTTTTTTCTGAGGTTACTTCCCTTTGACAGGTCAGCATATTTTCAGGCTCTTACCATCTAAACTGCGTCAATGCTTATATGTGAGTTGGAGTAAGAATACGTAATTTAATATCAATGGCATATATCAATATAAATTCAATTACAAATAAAAAAATTCACACATAGCCATATCCTTCACCCACTGGTCAGAAAGTGGTGGTGTGTCTTACCTCCCAGCCTAGGCCAGCCACAAAGTCCTCAAAGTCACGACTGCCTCCGCTGTTCGACAGAATGGAATTCTTGTCCTCCTGGCCCTCCGCAACGTAGATCACAGCAATCTTGTGTGTCTCGCGGCTGAAACATTCACATGTACTCATATCATTTAATTCCATAAAATTCTGAATGATGTACAGACACACAAAGCAACAGTATGAAATTCCTTGTAAAATGAGAGAGAAGAACACATTCATTTTGCACAATTTTGTTTGAATGAATGCCACATATATTTTACACCACAGTTAGAAAACAATACATTTTAATTTTGCACAAGATTTCTTTGATAAGAGCACTAATTCAATGAATTTTAGGGTATATTCTCTTAGGTGTCTTATACTTTAACCAAATGAACTCACCATCTCTGCAAGTCCAGGTTCTTGAGTTCTCTCAGCAGCTTGTCACTTTTTTTCAACAGGTCAAAGTGACACCTTGGCAAACACAAAAAAATTGCTTTTTTCAATACACTGCGAGTCTGATGTGCAAAATAGTTAAGGCAATGTGAGGCACTAAAATTACCAAAAATAAACTTGGAGAATACATGGAATAACTTAGTTTTCTGGGTAGTTATTGAAGTGACTTATAAAAAGAAATGACAAATTTGCGAATATGAAAGGACATAGACTGCCGTTGCTATGGAAACTGGCATAAAAAACGCCATATTGGATTTCTAGGAAACGGTTTTACAGCAACATCATACATCAGAAATGCATAATATTTGGCACAAAAATACACATTACTTATATCTACAATCATATAGAACGATTTTTTGACAAAAGACTACAGTTGAATTTAAATCAAAAATTTTTAATTAAATTTTCATTTGATTAATATACTTACCCGAATCACATAATAGCATTGACGCAGTCGAGATGCTAGGTTGACTGAAAAAACGATATCCCGTCTATAGTATAAGGGAAGCAACCCAAGCAAAAAAGTAGCAAGCTTGCTACCCAGGGTTGCCTCCCGTAGCGTGAGTCACGCCACAGATCTCGTATCCAATACGAGACACCCTCATTCGACTTCTAGAATCCATAGAAACTAAAAGCGGGGAAGGTGGGAGGGAATTACCTATGTGATTCGGGTAAGTATATTAATGAAATGAAAATTTAATTAAAAATTTTCGATTAAATTACATATTCTTACTCCGAATCACATAATAGCAGATAACTCCAACAAGGTGGTGGGTAAGATCAAAAAGTTCAAACTCACTCTAAAGTTCTGGAGAGACATAAACCAGCTGCCGCCAAGGAAGGAATGGACCGAGACCCATCCTGACAGAGGGCAGCAATGTCTGCAGAACCTGATAAGACAAAATCCTAGCGCCAGAAGCTGTGCGCAGGACATCATCCAACCTCCTAGACCAAAAGGCCAAGGAGGCCCAGGCCCTGGAAATGAGCTCGGGCCGAGCCGAGGGAAAGATAGCATAAAGCTATGACAAGGCGGAGGGAAAGAAAATCCCTTGCCAAGAAACTGGCCCACTGCCAAAAGTCAGGAAAGGATCCCGTGAGAAAGAAACCTCTGACTCACTCTAAACCCTTGCCAGGAACTGGCCCACTGCCAAAAGACAGAAAACGGACCGAGAACCAACCTGATTGACAGCCGAGATGTCTCTCAGGCAAGAAATGCGAAAGACAACATCAGAGAGCCAGTAAGCTGTGCCCAGCACTTCTTCCAATCTTCTGAACGTAAAACAGTCCGGAAAAGGACCCCAGTCTTGGATAAACCCGACCAAGTAGAGGGAAGGACAAGCTGCCACCCCCCCCCCCCCCCCCCTTATATTGGAAGGAAATGCTAATGGCCTGGAAAAGATCCGCGCGTAAGGTTGCCGGCTAAGCCCTGAAAAGGACCGACCCTCACGGAGACCATAAGGCAAACATGCCAAAGTAAGAAAACTTTGGGATGGAGTGAGGCCCAAAAGGCCTTTGAGAGAACAGTCAGCTCCAGAAGAGTGACCAAACTCCAAAAGGGAAAGAGAGAGACGCCTGAGTACCAAGTACCAGAGTCCAACTCAATGAGCAAAACTCAAGGGAGACGGTCACCAGTCGTCCCCTACCCATCCCTGCGAAAGAAGAGAGAGGGGTAAAATGAGGACGAAGCGACCTATGGTAGCGCGTAAGCACCGGAAATGCGGACCCGCAGTGGCCAAATCCTAATGTGACCGGAGACCGGAAACAAAATGACAAAAGCCAGAGTGTTCGCAGAGCAGACTGCTTGTAGGTAATTGAAAATGAATCAAAAAACCCGAAACAGAAAGAACGAGGCTGATAAGAAAAACGGAAAACCGTGAAGCGAACCAGCCATCAGACTCCCGAGACCAGAGTTCTCAGGAGAAAAACGTAATAGTCATAGTTGCAAGTGAAAAAAGAGTGACCAGGCCGGAAGCCCAACCCAGCAGAAATCGTCCCAACTCACCTCATGCAAGCATGATGGAGAAGAGGAAGAGACGAAATCCGCAGTCACAAGAACCCAAAATGCCAAAGTCACCACACGACAGGCAGGAGAATATAACACAGACTAAGGCCGAGAGCCTTGCTGCCCGTAGGCCGGCCATTGTACCAAAGTACCCCAAGTACACAGGCACAGTAAGAAACAAAAGTTTCGGCCGCCAAAAAAGATGCTGGCCTAGAGGCCAGCACCGAGAAAACTGGAACATTAACTAGACCTCTGCCCAAAAGGGGAGGAGTAGCCAAAGAACCTGAGAAAAAATGACAAGCCAAGAATGACTTCTCAAACATGCATTGCCCAGACAATGCACCCTCAGGAAAATCTGAATGTTACTTCCGAGGCCAACTCAAGTGAACCTTAAGTTTGGACGAAACACCAGAACGCGTCTGATCGCTAGAGAAAGAGTCAGACTCGGCGAAAGACAAACCTGGACCAAGTCCAGAAGCACGTGGCAAAGAGAAAACGGGGAAGCCCAAAGGCAGAAACCCCCCTTTAAACGGAAATCGACCTCTCAGCACCCATACGCTGGGAAAAATAAAGAATGTCGAAGCCCGAAGCCACAAGCACAAGGAAAGCAACAACTGCCACCGCCAACGGATGAAATGGCTGTTGCTCCAGCCAAGGCTAAAAATCCCGAAGCCCTAAGGCCAGCTGTTGTTCCAAAAACCCAGCGTACCTATGACGGCTGTGAAAGAAACAATCTCACCTGAGCTGAGGACTTAGGCCGCTTAGGCTGAGTCCGCTTAGGTATAGCCTGCTTAGGAGCGGCCTGCTTTTGCTGCTTTCAAATTTTGAAGCTCAAAAGAAGAGAACCGCTGTTCTCTGTTGGTCTCAATCCCCTGCTTCTGGCATGAGAGGCCAGGCTGCCGGAGAGAGACCGTCCATCAAGGATGACGATCTGAGAGTGTTCCTTGTCGACTCCTCAGAAAACCGGGAGTGGGCAAGAAACAAGTTCCTTCTGCACGAGACCGCATGGAAATAGTGCAGAGAGGACAGCCTCATCTGCGCCTCGTTCACCCTTGTAAGTGTGGAGAGGAGTGAGAACACTTCCTCCGCGTCCTGCTCTTTACTAAGAGTAAAGGGCGCCAAGGAATCTGCCAGAGCGCGAGAAAGCGCCCGCAGGAGAGTCTCGGAAATAGAACTGAGTTCCAAAAGATGTCAGCCCCCTTCTTCAGAGAATAGGAGAGTCTGCTCATAGCGGCAGAACAGAATCCTTCCTCAACGGCTTCGTAAGAAGCGAAAGAAGTTCCGGCGTGACCGGAAACAGCGCACGCGGACAAGCAAAGGACAACAGAAGGTTTCGAGACGACCTTGGCCAAGGCAACTTCCTCTGAGCCGCTAAGGGCACGAAGGAGGAAGCCTGCGCAGGAGCGGCAAGGTATTCCAATGCCAGCTCCGGAGCTGAACCATGAGGAACCAGCAACGGAACAGACGCCGGAGGCAACCCCCCGTCGAAGACGGGGGCTTGGCGAAGAGGCGGAAAGGTGAAAAGCTACTAAAGGAGATTTTTCAAACCAGAAGTAGCTGTTTCCTCTTTGCCAACCGGAAATCAGCCATCGCCGACGGAACGGACGCCGAAGGCGTGGCCGAAGACGAAGCTTCTTCCGGAACCTGAAGTCCTTCCTGTTGGCAATCGATTGTGCTCATTCCCTAACTGAGAGGAGGATGAGAGGAATCAAAAACCAAGGAAAGTGGGAGAGAGGAGCTAGCGGCCACCACCGGAGGGTGTGGATGCTGCTGTCCCAACAGAGGCAAGAAGCCTGTATGCCCATAGGGCAAGCCCTGTTCGAAATTCACCGGCGACCAAACGGAAGCAGCGGGAACTGAACCGGAAAATCCGGGAGGAGCCGGAAGTGCGGCAGCAACAGCAGCGCTATGCCAAAGCTGGTGCTGAGCCACCTATGAGCTGAAGCTCGGAACCCAAAGGTAGGCCGCAGGCCAGAACCGGAAGTGACAGTAACCAGTGCACTACCCGCTTGACCTACCTTCCTGCCAAGGCCGGAAGCGAAGCTGCCGGAAACGGCTGCCGTGCAAAGGGCAAAGCTCAAACCGGAAAGGGCCATGGGCTGCCCACACACCGATGAACTAACATTTCTAGCCGGAGCCGGAAGAGAAGCTGTCGCGGACGACTGCTTACGTATAGCGCAGCTCAAGCCGGATGGGAACATTGTCTGTCCGCTTTCCAACGAGGCACTACTTCCGTGAACCGGAAGCGCAGCTGTCGTGTACGACTGCCGACGTAAGGCAAGGCTCGAACCGGACGTGACAGTAGCCTGTGCACTAACCAGTGAACCTACACTTCCGGCCGGAACCGGAAGAACAGCTGTCGCGGGCGACTGCTGCCGTAGGACAAGACTCAAACCGGACGTGACAGTAGTCTGTGCACTAGCCGGTGAACCTCTACTTCCGGCCGAAGCTGGAAGCAGTTGTCGCGAACGACTGCTGACGTAAATTCGGACGCTGGCCGGAGCCGCCGAAGGCAGCTGCTCCTCGTCCACGGACCCGAAGTCCGAAACGCCACCTGAAGGGGACGGCTCATAGCCAAAGGAACCCGACAAATGACGCTGCGAGGGAAGGCCGTAAGCCAAACGCCCATCCTGTTGGCCATCGATGAAACTCGCCCCCTGACTGAGAGGAAGATGAGAGTCACCAACAACCGAAGGCAGCTGAAGAGAGGAGCTGGCGGCCACCACCGAAGTGGGTGGCTGCTGCTGTCCCAACAGAGGCAAAAAGCCCGAATGCCCAGGAGAACCACCGTATTCGAAATTCACCGGCGACCCAACGGAAGCAGCGGGAACCGAACCGGAAAAGCCGGGAGGAGCCGGAAGTGCAGACGCAACAGCAGAGCTATGCCATAGCTGGTGCTGAGGAGTCTGCAAGCTGCAACCCGGAAGCCCTAGGCCGGAACCGGAAGTGACAGAAGACTGTGCACAACCCGCTTGACCTACACTTCCCGCCCAGGCAGGAAGCGCAGCTGCCGGAAACGGCTGCTGTAGCAGGGCAAGGCTCGAACCGGAAGGGACCATGGGCTGTCCGCAAACCAGTGAACCAACACTTCCGGCCGGAGCCGGAAGAGAAGCTGCCGCGAACGACTGCTTACGTAAAGCGTAGCTCGAACCGGATGGGACCATGGTCTGTCCGCTTTCCAGTGAACCACTACTTCCGGCCGGAGCCGGAAGGGAAGCTGCCGCGAACGACTGCTTACGTAAAGCGCAGCTCGAACCGGATGGGACCATGGTCTGTCCGCTTTCCAGTGAACCACTACTTCCGGGAACCGGAAGTGCAGCTGCCGAAGACGGCTGCTGCGAGCACATACCTTGCATTGACCGCATCCCCGAAGGGACCTGCTCAGGTGCACTCCCGCAAGCGGAAGCCACCGAGTGCCGGCCAAGAAGAGAAACGCCTCCCGGTGAAAGGAATCCAGAGACATCACGGGAGCCAGCAGGCTGGGCAGGCGATCCTCTGCACGGACAAGAGTCCGAATCTCTGGAATCAAAGAAGACAAAAGGCTAGCAACAAAAGCGCCAGCCTCCGGCGCAGGTACAGGGTTAGAAACGGACGCGGTAGCCGCCAAACCCGCCGCCCGAGAGCCAGACGAAGTCTCCTCCGGCGCCGAAATAGGCACAGAAAAGACAGAGTTAGTCTTCGAATCAGAAACATGAACCATGGGGTTCTTAGAAGAAGAGGTGGAAGCCGAGGACTTAGGTTTACCAGGGCCCTTGCCCTTACCCTCGGCCTTCACCGCCCGCTTTTTCTCACTATCCGACATGCTGTCACGCGAGAAAAACAAACTACTGAAAAGTAAACAAGTCTCTAGGACGCAAAACTTCAGCAGAATAAACTAGCACTAACGTACAAGCCACCAAAGCAGCTAACAAATGCTACTGGTAAAACGCTCAAAGTCCGTAGCACGGACCCAAACTAACCAGCAAAAACACCACGTGCTAGCGAAAAATGGCGACCAAAATGGCGGCCACAACAACAAACTACTGAGCAAAATTCATAAGTCCGGCGGACGAAAAATTCTCAGCAGAATGAACAATGCAAACAACAACAATGCAAGGAACAATCTCACCAGCTAGAAACAGCTAGGAGCAGACGGGGAGCCGAGGCCGGTGGGTGTCAAGCAGACAGCAAAAACGGCCTAGGAGCGAAATCAAAGCACGACCTGTCTCTCTGGCTGAAAGGAGTCGAATGAGGGTGTCTCGTATTGGATACGAGATCTGTGGCGTGACTCACGCTACGGGAGGCAACCCTGGGTAGCAAGCTTGCTACTTTTTTGCTTGGGTTGCTTCCCTTATACTATAGACGGGATAGCGTTTTTTCAGTCAACCTAGCATCTCGACTGCGTCAATGCTATTATGTGATTCGGAGTAAGAATATGTAATTTAATTAATTTTTATAATAAGGATTCATGAATATGTGGTTAGAAATTCATTAATCAAAAATTTTAGTAGTAAATTTTCATTTGATTAATATACTTACCCAACTCACATATAGCAATTAACCCTAGTTCAGTGCTGGTTACGCTGTACGCGTCCCCTTGGTAACCAAGGGAGACCACTCTAAAAAAGAGAGTGCCCTATCCCATAATGCCAGACTAACCACTAGCCTGACTTCCGTATGCGCGCGCATACACCTCCATCTTATCATTCCAAAACGAAGCCCAACTCACTTCTTTTTTAGACCCCCATACCACCACAGCGGGGAGGCGGGAGGGAATAAACGATGTGAGTTGGGTAAGTATATTAATCAAATGAAAATTTACTACTAAAATTTTTGATTAAATTACATATCTTACCCAACTCACATATAGCAGATTGCTATCATAGGAGGAGGGTACTCACCAGATCAATCCACCAGAACCTGCCCTGCAGCCACCAAGGAAGGCAAAGCAGAGCTGCCATCTTGACGTATGCCAGCCACCTCCCTCAGATAGAAGTTTATAAAAACGTCTTCCGATCTCCAGTATGCAGATTCAAGGGAGGGAATAAACGATGTGAGTTGGGTAAGTATATTAATCAAATGAAAATTTACTACTAAAATTTTTGATTAAATTACATATCTTACCCAACTCACATATAGCAGATTGCTATCATAGGAGGAGGGTACTCACCAGATCAATCCACCAGAACCTGCCCTGCAGCCACCAAGGAAGGCAAAGCAGAGCTGCCATCTTGACGTATGCCAGCCACCTCCCTCAGATAGAAGTTTATAAAAACGTCTTCCGATCTCCAGTATGCAGATTCAAGCACTTCTGAGAGACGACCTGATCTGAAAACTGCTAACGACGAAGACCATGCCCTGGCCTCGTGAGTTCTAGCAGCCGTAAGAGGCAACACCATCCTGGTATCACCTAATTGTCTTTGCCACCAGATATAAGCGTTCCGAATGGTAGAAGACACCCATTTGGTTAGCGTAACTTTCGAGATGTCTTTCCCCCGAGCCGTATTGAGTGATATAAAAAGCAGTTTCTGAGACATAGAGCGAATCGGCTGAGTCCGGGACAGGTAGCTGCTGAGTGCTCGTACAGGGCAGTTAAAAACATCCTCATCTCCCGGAGCCAGAATTGTGCTTAAAGGGGGAATACGGATAAGCGGGGATGGTTGGCCTGGTTTTTGGTTCTTAGCCAAGAAATTAGGCCTGAACTTAAGAGAAAATGAACCGTCTTTTTCCCGGGAGATATCATTTGCCATTCCCGACAACGCGTGAACCTCGCTACCGCGTCTGGCCGTAGCGAGTAAGACCAAGAAAAGAGTTTTATGCGTTACATTCGCCAGACTGGCCAAATGGATAGGCTCAAACTCCTCTGACGCAAGAAAACGTAACACCAAAAAAAGATCCCACGCCGGGAGCTGTGTTTTGTCACGAGCCAGCTTAAGGGAAGCGCCCTTAATAACGCCGGAGATAACCCCCGACAAGTTAACCTTGTGTCCAAGTTGCCTGAGTGTAGAGGCAATTGCAGACCTCCTAACCCTCAACGACGAGGGAGAACCCCCCTGATCAGCTAGCCAAGATAAGTGATTAGCTACCTGCATCGACCTAGGCGCCAGGGGGTCCACACTATTCTCAAGACACCACTTCGACCACGACGACCAGTGCGAAGCGTAAACAGAGTTGGTCGAATCTCTGTGTGCGTTTTGAACCAGCTTCAAAGTAGACACAGAGGCCCCTGCCCTAAGCAGAGAGTCTCTGATAGCACCCACCCGTGAAGCTGCAGCATTTGCGGGTTTATGTGGTGAATGCCTGACCGAGGCTGCAAAAGTTCGCCCTTCCTTAGAGCGAGCGGAATGGGCGGACGAACCGCCGGACGCACCAGATCTGGATACCAGTGCTGGCTGGGCCAGAGAGGAGCCACCAGCACGAGCGCTGGCCTTTCGAGATCTGCTTTCCTTATTACCCTGCCCAGAATGCAGAAAGGAGGAAACGCGTAAGCCACCAGATTCGACCAGTCCATCTCGAGTGCGTCCACCGGCCGCCCAGGCTTGGGGGTCCGGAAACGGAGACACAAAGAGAGGGAGCCTTGCCGAGAACCTTGTTGCAAACAAGTCGATGCACGGCTTGTCTACCTGAGCCCAAAGGCGCTCCAAGGCCTGATGTGACAGAGTCCACTCTGAGTGGAGTATCTTGTCCCCCCTGCTCAGGGCATCCGCCAACACGTTGAGCTTGCCCCTCAGGTACGTTGCTGACAACCGAATGTGTTGCGTACTGCACCACATCAGCAAGCGACATGCTCTGTCTGACAGAACCTGTGAGCGCGTCCCCCCTTGGCGGTTTAGGTAAGCCGCAACAGTCGTATTGTCAGTATGCACTCTGACATGACTGTTCACCAGAGAAGGAAGAAACGCCCTCAGGCCCAAGGCCACAGCCTCCAGTTCCAGAACGTTTATGTGCAAGGATCCTTGACTGACGTCCCACACGCCCGCAGCCGTCTGATCCGCCAAATGGGCTCCCCACCCTGTCTGAGACGCATCCGTGAACAGATCGTTCTCCGGAGCCGGGGGAGTGATGGGAACACCCTGGGACACCCAAGGAAGAAGCCAGACACCTGTGGTGCTTCTGAACCAATCTCCCAACTCGACCCGGCAACTCCATGCTTGAGTTGCCTGATCCCATCGAGCCTGCAAAGCCGCCTGGAACGGTCTTTTGTGCACTCTCCCCAACGGAACCAGCGAGGCCATGGATTCCATCTGACCCAGGATAGAATACAATTCCCGAGCTGCGGCCACATTCTCTCCGAGTAGCGCACGGATCAACGCCTGAAGTTTGTCCACCCGCTTTTGAGCAGGACGAACTGACCACTCCACCGTGTCGAACTCTATGCCCAGATAGGTGAACCTCTGTGAAGGCTCCAACTCGGACTTCCCCACATTGACTGAGAACCCGAGTTGACTCGCCAGGCTGAGCACCCTGTGCGTGTGTGTGCTGCAGAGGAACTGATTCTGATGCAAAATCAGCCAATCGTCGAGGTACGCCCTGAGGCGCACCCCTTCCTGCCTCACTAGAGCACAGAGCTGACGAACGACCATCATGAAAACCCATGGAGAGAGGGACAGACCGAACGGGAGAGCCCGAAACTGGAAAATCCTCTCCCCCCACCGAAACCGCAGCCACTTTCTGTCCGCTGAGTGCATCAGCACGTGAAAGTAGGCATCCGTGAGATCGATGGACGTGGCCCAATCCCCTGGACGGAGAGCCTCTCTCACCGACGCAGGCGTTTCCATCGTGAATTTTACTACTCTCAGGAACCTGTTCAGACATGAAAGGTCTAGAACCGGCCTCCACGCGCCCGAAGCCTTGGGCACCACAAAGAGCCTGCCGTAAAATCCCAACGATCCCCGATCGCGAACCTCCTCGATTGCTTCTTTTTGCAGGAGAGCAACTACCTCCCCCTGCACGGCCAACTTGGCCTCGGGATCGTTTGGAAATCTGAAAGGCGGAGGTATCCTGGACAGAGGTGCCTTCTTCTCTGCCCAGAGTAGCCGGAACCCCGAACTGACTACCCCTAATACCCACTGGCTGACCACCAAACGTGACCAGGTAGTGAGGGCCCTGGAGGGGCAACGGTGGGGGCTAACGGGACCAAAAGTTCGGGAGGACATCATTGGGGGTGGGGCTTGCGCCCCGACCCCCTAGCCCCGCCAAAAGAGCCCCTCTTCTGGGAAGAGGCACCACGCCCCCTACCCCGAGAAGCAGAGCTCTGACCCTGTGTCTTGCCCGCCGCCGCGGACGAAGACTGAGCCTTGCCTTGACCCTGAGGCTTGCCCTGAGGCTTCTGAAAACCTTGATGAGCAATCTTGGCTATTGCCAGATCCCTTGCCTCGTGCGTTTCCTTTTGCAAAGCATCCAAAGATGCGCGACCCAGAAGGGAACCGTCCATGACGGGAGAGATCTTCAGAGCTTCAATCGTCACCTTGTCCCTAATTCTTGACCCCGTCAAGAACGCCGACCTGCGAGAATGCACGGCATAAGTGTACAATCTAGCCGACAAAGTCATTTGTTCCTGTGACACCCTGGCCAAAGTGGCCAACAAAGTCGTCACATCTTCCGAAGAAGCGTCATACCGGAACTCAAAAGGGTCGAGCGACGTCGCAATCGATCTCGACAACGATCTCTGGAGTGACTCTGACACAGACGCCAGCAGAGACCTTCCTGTCTCCTCTAACGACATCAAAGATGCCTCCGTACAAGGGACAGGCCTTTCCTTCGTATAGCCATCTTCCCTCAAAGCCGCAAGTTCCGGTGTCACCGGGAGTATCGACTTGGGCAAAGAGTAGGAATCAATCAGTCTGACTGGGTTGACCACCAGCTTGAAGTTGCGCAGACTAGCCGAACAAGGAACTTGTTGACCAACCTTCGCTAACCACGGTGCAGCCACCTCGGGAGCCTCACTGTGTTGTGCCAACAACGGAACAGGAGGCAGCCCCTTAGACCAACCCTTCACCAACACCTTCGACATCTCAAACGCCAGAGAAGGAGATTCGATGAACTTGAAAGAACCCTTCGTATTCTTATCAACACGAAAATCCCCCCAAGCCGAAGGAGGTAGAGCAAGCTGAGACTTGCTGAGACTTGCTCTCCACCACACCCTCTTCAAAGTACTTTGAAGCCGTTTCAGCTGCAAGCGC